>NC_080054.1:17899263-18126763 GCF_026212465.1 Amaranthus tricolor | reverse complement strand
TAACGTGTTGTTTTACAGGAATTCAAGTCGCTTCCTTCCACGAATCGCCGCACCTGATAACGCTTTTACTAACGGTATTTCAAGTGTTTTCCACTTCCTTGTTTCATTATCGAAACAACACTTATATTCAATCTAATCTCACACCTTATGGAATATCTCTCTTATCTGAACTCAAATCTAAGCTTTCTTCTTCTCATTTCACCCAAAACACATCTATTAGAGGCATCCGTCTCATTTCGACAACGAGAAATGTTATGTTATACTCCTTAAATTTCATAGAGCTCGAGATTTTAAGGATGAAGAAATGTATGATAAGATATTTGAAGATGATGATAAACTTAAAAAATTTTTGAGATGGAGACTTCAAGTTTTTGAAAGAGGGATTCAATTACTGCATTTTAAACCTGGTGGTGTTAATTCTATTATTCAAGGTTACTTTTTATTTTAATTTTTATCATAAACTTTATAGATTAATCTTTAATTGAACAATTATTTCTTTATTGAACAGTAAAAACATGTTAATCTTCTGTATATAGATTAATTATAGTCATATAATTTTTTTAATATATGTAATTTAATTAATAATTCGTTTTATTTTATTAAATTTTAAATTAATTAATTATTATATTATGTTTGAGTTTTGAATGTTATTTATATAAGATTAATTGACTATTTGTTATTATTATCAAATAATAATAATAAATATTTAATATTTTTTTATAATTTGAAATTCGTTTGGTGACAAAGATTGGCAACAACTTTTTTATTTTGTTACCAAGCTCGTGCCAAATAAGGCAACAAGATTTTGTTTTGGCAAAAAATTGGTAGCGACAAAGAGATTTGTCTCTAAATTTGTTGCTATATTTGGTGACAAGACCCTATGTCGCCATTTGCTTTTAATTTTGTAGTGTACCTAGCATCTTTTAAATTAACCTCCCCTCTATGACAAGTATATATTGAGTATGTTAATGTTCATAATTCATTTATGATTTAGTGAGGTTTTGAACATGTTTAATATGTTCCACTGCATAGGGCTTCAAACAATTATGAGTCTCAATATTAAAATTCGTAGTATATGTTAAGCTTTTGATCAAAAAATATACTTTATCTTGAATTCTGTGATTGGAGTTGAGACCCCGTAACGCACCTGAGATATACATATTTTTCACATAAGTTTGGCTAAAATGTGCATTAACGTTTTTAATAAGTGCCCCACAGTAAGACAAATCTCTAGGTCTTTCCTTAGAGGTGGGCATCATCTACACTCGTATAGGTGACTAAGTCATAATTAACTCTACAAGTATTTAACCTCCATTAGAACATTGCTATCATAGGGATTTGAAATCGCCATGTTCCTCCTAAAATGGATTATAATCTCATCCTTCTCGAGTGATTATTCTCTCATTGATCATCCTTTTGTCAAAAGATTTATACAATTATCTTTAGTCTATCAAGAACTAATGCCTCTGCACTAAGCATTAGCTAAATTTTCATGACATCATGCCAAATACGAATGTTCATGAACTAGTAGTAAGGATCGGATGGGGTCACTACGACACCCAGAAAGTCACACAAACAAGACAACAAACTAATAATCCAAACCAATCAACCCAAATTATCACACAACCAAATAACCAAAATAAAATCAGCAATATATTGGTACCAAAACAGCAACAAAGCAGTACCAAATCACCAAGATGACAAGTGCAAACAATCAAAATCAACACACACAAGTTATACGTGGAAAACCCCTTCGATGTGAAGGATAAAAACCACGGGACCTCTTGAGGAGTCCACCTTAACTTCTCTTATTGATAAATTGAGGGAAAAATAACCTCAAAACAGTACACAAAGGTTCACACACCCACCAACAACAACCAAGAACAATATGAGATGAATTAGAGAGCAAAAGGAGTAGAAATCACCAAAAATATAGCATTCTCTCCAAAGACGATTCTGACCAAACCAAAGCTCAAAAGACGATCTCCACCGTCCAAAATGAAGCCCTTGATGTCAGGAACAAGTTGTCAAAATTTGGGGACGATCCAACGGTGCAATTTCCGGAAAATGGCAGTTTTCTATTGGCCGCCCTCAAAGCTGCGAGCACCCTCTTCTCTCTTTTTCTTCTCCTTTTGTGTGTTCTAATTTTTTTTGTGTATGTGAATGCTTCACTCATGATGCCCTAACTCAGCTGCAAACTTGGAAGTGCCTCGCAAGTATCTGAAGATCCATTTCACTGCTTCCCAATGAGCCTTAACCGGATTGGATAAGTATCTGCTCACTTAACCAACAGAATGTGCAATATCTGGCCTAGTACACACCATAGCATACATTAAAGAACCAACAGCAGAAGAGTAAGGAATAGATGACATACTTTCTTTCTCCTTCTCTGTTGTAGGACAAGCTTTCTTGCTTAGTTTGAAATGTGTTGCAAGTGGTGTACTCACAGGCTTGGCATACTTCATATTGAACCTTTCAAGCACCCGTTCAATATACTTGTCTTGTGAAAGCCACAACTTTCCAGCCTTCCTGTCACGAGCAATCTCCATGCCTAAGATTTGCTTTGCAGGACCCAAGTCTTTCATGTCAAATGACTTAGACAAGTCTTTCTTCAAATTTTGAATCATGCATGCATCTTGTCCAACTATCAGCATATCATCATTGCCGTGGTGCCTGTTTAAGCCCACAAAGACTCTTCTTCAGTTTGCAAACAAACTTTTCTTTCCCTTTCTCTTCAAATCCTTCAGGTTGCTCCATGTAGATTTTTTCATGCAAGTCACCATGTAAAAAAGCAGTTTTAACATCAAGCTGCTCCAACTCAAGATCAAGACTTGCAGCTAATCCCAGAACAGTTCTGATAGAAGTCATTTTGACAACAGAAGAGAAGATCTCATCAAAGTCAATGCCCTTTTTCTGATTGCATCCCTTGACCACCAATCTAGCTTTGCGCTTCACTATCTTCTCACCATCTTTCTTGTTCTTGAAATCCCATCTGTTTTTCAAGACTTTCTTGCCCTTGGGAGGATCCACTAGCTCATAAGTTTCATTCTTCTGTAAAGATTCCATTTCTTCCTTCATTGCATCGAGCCACAGATCTTTCTCTTCAAGTGACAACACTTCTTGATAGTTTTCTGGCTTTCCATCTTCTGTGAGTAGAATGAACTCTGAGCTTGGATACCTAGTTGAAGGCTTATGCTCTCTGGTTGACCTTCGAACTTGTGTATCCTCAACTTGAGGGGTAGGATGCTCCCCCTGCTCATGAACCTCTACATCATGTACTTCTTCCTCATCTGATGAATGCTCCTCATGATCAACACCATCATCCTCATCATAAACTGGTACATCACCATCAGGTTGTACCTCACCAACATCATCATGAATCTCCTCAACATTCTCAACAGCTGGCTGGTTAACAGGATGTGTAGGAGAAGAAACATCATTAGTAGTATCAAAATACAACTCTGAAGTAGAAGTATACCTTGTACTCAAAAGATCTGCACCCTTCTCGTGCTCAAAGAATACTACATCTCTGCTTCTCACAACCTTCTTCTTTTCAGGATCATATAGTCTGAAACCATTCTCTTCATCACCATGGCCAAAAAAAACACATGCGTTAGTCTTGGAATCAAGCTTTGATCTCTGATCTTTCGGCACATGCATGAATGCCTTGCATCCAAAGACTCTCAAGTGTGAATATGAAGGAGCACACCCTTTCCATGCTCTCATAGGAATGTCAAGATCAAGAGGAATTGATGGAGAACGATTGATCAAATACACGGCACACTGAACTGCTTCAGCCCAGAATGTCTTAGGAAGATCAGACATTCTAAGCATACATCTCACTTTCTCCACAATGATTCTGTTCATCTTTTCTGCAACTCCATTGTGTTGAGGTGTACCGGGCACTGTCATCTCATGTCTAATGCCATGCTGTGAGCAATAATACTTGAACTCTTTTGAAGTATACTCACCACCATTGTCAGTTCGAAGACACTTTAGCTTTCTTTCTGTCTCCCTTTCTACCATGGCATGAAATTTCTGGAAGACCTCGAACACTTGGCTTTTTGTCTTCAACATATACACCCAAGTTCTTCGAGTAGCATCATCAATGAAAGTGACAAAATATCTATTGCCACCAAGAGGTTCAACTTCAATGGGACCACAAACATCAGAGTGTACTAACTCCAAATTGACTTGCTTTCTAGTAGACTTTTGAGAAAAGGAAGCTCTACGCTGCTTTCTTGCCAAACAATGATTTGCCAAACAATGATCACAAGGGTCAAAAGAGACAGTTTTATCAACAGGAATCGACGTTTTACCTGCTAAAAGTTTCAAGCCCATATCACTCATGTGTCCCAATCTTCGATGCTACAGATTAGGAGAGTTCTTTTCTTCAACTACATTCAACTCACCAGAACATACACTCAAGTATGTCTTATACAAAGAGCAACACAACTCGCCTCGAGCAACTATCATCGAACCCTTAGACAACTTCCACTTACCATCACCAAAAGTATGTCGGAAGCCTTCTTGATCAAGGACATTTGCAGACAAAAGATTAAGGCGTAGATCAGGAATATGGCGCACATTCTTTAATGTAAGCATGCACCCAACACTTGTCTTCACACGAATATCACCTAACCCAACAATGCTTGCTGAGCTCTGATTTCCCCATCTTCACACTACCAAAGTCACCAGCTTTGTAGTTCATGAAGTACTCTCTCTTGGGAACACAATTGTATGAAGCCCCTGTATCTACAAGCCACTCAGTGTCTGAACTATCAACATGATGATACTCACTAGTTGCACAAATCAAAGTGACCTCATCATCACTTTTAGAAGCTGTTGTTGCAGTATTCTTATCATCCCCCTCTTTCTGTGAATCATTTTTTTTCTCTGTTCTTTCTTCATACGAAAACAATACTTCTTGATATGACCAGGCTTCTTGTAGTAGTGGCAAGTAATCCTTCCACCATTGGACTTGGATCTTTCCTTTGAGTTACCACGGCCTTTGGGACCCCTACTCTTGCCTCTTCCTCTATTCTCAACAACAAGAGCATGTGAATTGTCAACTCCCATCTCCTTTCTTCTAATTTCTTCATTGAACATGCTATCTTTGATCACATCCAAAGATAACACACCATCGGGAGCAGAGTTACTAATAGTCACAACCAAGGTCTCCCAACTATCTGGCAAAGAACTCAACAAGAACAAAGCCTACAACTCATCATCAAGAACAACCTTCATAGTAGTCAACTTGTTAATAATATCTTGAAAGTCACTAAGATGCTCAGAAACAGACTTTCCACCTTTCAATTTCAAATTAACAAGTCTTTTGATCAACGAAGCTTTATTATGAACAGCCTTCCGCTCATACAAACCTTCCAACTTCTTCCACAAATCACATGGGTCGGACTCTTGTGACACATGATTGAATATGCTAATATCACCCCATTGTCTAATAGTCCCTAAAGTCTTTCTTTTCAACTTTACCCAATACTTTTCATCCATTTTATCTGGTTTAGATGGTTTGATAACACTACCATCCGAATTGGTGACAGTTTCAAGTGGGTCATACAAGTCCTTGCAAAACAACATATCTTCCATCATAGGTCTCCAAATATAATAATTTGTTGATGTCAATTTAACCATCGAACTACTACTACTCGACTCCATACTGTGACAAAATATAATCCGGCTCTGATACCAAGTTGTAAGGATCGGATGGGGTCACTACGACACCCACAAAGTCACATAAACAAGACAACAAACTAATAATCCAAACCAATCAACCCAAATTATCACACAACCAAATAACCAAAATAAAATCAGCAATATATTGGTACCAAAACAGCAACAAAGCAGTACCAAATCACCAAGATGACAAGTGCAAACAATCAAAATCAACACACACAAGTTATACGTGGAAAACCCCTTCGATGTGAAGGATAAAAACCACGAGATCTCTTGAGGAGTCCACCCTAACTTCTCTTATTGATAAATTGAGGGAAAAAGAACCTCAAAACAGTACTCAAAGGTTCACACACCCACCAACAACAACCAAGAACAATATGAGATGAATTAGAGAGCAAAAGGAGAAGAAATCACCAAAAATACAGCATTATGTCCAAAGACGATTCTGACCAAACCAAAGCTCAAAAGACGAACTCCACCGTCCAAAATGAAGCCCTTGATGTCAGGAACAAGCTGTCAAAATTTGGGGACGATCCAACGGTGCAATTTTCGGCAAATGGCAGTTTTCTGATGGCCGCCCTCAAAGCTACGAGCACCCTCTTCTCTCTTTTTCCTCTCCTTTTGTGTGTTCTAATTTTTTTTGTATATGTGAATGCTTCACTCATGCTGCCCTAACTCAGCAAATACCCTCATAAAGAAAAATTCCCTTAGAAGCCACAAATATTCATGCCAAAATATGGACTCAAAAAAGACTTAACAAGTCCAACACAAGACCCCATAAAAAAACATAACCCTAAAAGCAATATTTGGATATTACACATTGGGTTGGACCCATAACACTAATGCCTCCGCACTAAGTATTAGCTAAATTTTCATGACATCATGCCAAATACGAATGTTCTGTATTCTCCATTAAGAAAAGGACCACAAAGAAAATTAAGAGAGTTAAAATGCTCTAATCATAAGTGCATCATATTATCCCTCCAATTGAATTCAAGAATGCTACAAATGATTTACATCCACAAAATTATGATGTATATAGAACATCCGGAAGACTACCAACCCAATTAGAATTAAAGTTAAGAGTTCATCTAATAAAACGGTTTAATAAAGGGGTATTAAGTATATGAGTGTTACAAAGAATAATGATTACAAAAGGTAATGCAATAATTAACTACTCTTGTAAGAGACCGTCTCTCAAATAAATGACCTCAAAACAAGAAGTCTACATTTTTATTTTCTCTTTAATTAATTTGCATTAATTGGCTATTTAGCTCATATATCTAATACGTTTATCGAACAAACCGTTTATCACAACAATTTATATGCAATAATATCCAATAAATGTCAAACAACTAATAAATATCATAGTTGCTCATTCTCCTTTTGACTTCTAACCAAAGAGCAAGTTCTCCAAAGAATAGGAGCGAACACTTTTACTATAAAACCCAAAACTATCTTTATTCAAAAGAATCACAACACACTCACATTTTTCTTTTTATTTTTACACACGCTCCTTCAACTACTTTTCTTATTTATTTTCAATAAAAAAAACTTTATCGAATGTAATAAATGGAAAACAACTAGTTGAGTGTATTATTGATTACAAATATTATCTATAGATTTGTATATGAACATTTTCAAACGAATACGACGCATTAGTTAGAACTTTAATCTTAAAAAGTAGTACACGAGGCCCTAAGATAAAGGGAATCAAGGAGGTTGGTCGGCTAACTCACCTAAGGGATAGTGTCCAATCCCCATCATAGAACGCCTCTTTAGTCTTTACCCTATTTTTATTGGGATCATGCTCCATTTTCCCTATTTCATGGGTATGATATATTCATTTAGAAGTGCTATATTTAGTCCCAATTTGGTAATGAAGCTTATCAACAAACCTAATTATATTATGACGTGCACATGTTTTAGTATGTCTCAAAGATTCCATTTTGGGACTAAATATAGCACTTCTAAATGAATGACTTACTATTTCGCGAAAATAGAATTAGGATGAGAAAAAATAATAGATAATTCATATTCATATTCCCTTCAAAAAAAGATTAGAGAAAAATGATTAATTTTATCCCTAAAAAGTAAGATTCCTGCATAAAGAATATTCACGTTAATTTTTAGTTATCTTGGTAATATGTACTTCCCCCTACTTTCTATTGATTTATCATAAGGAATATTCATGTTAATTACCAAAGATTTAATATTTGACATGAGAGTAATGATAAGGTAGTTGAAATATATTAAAATAAAGTTGTAAAAGATATATGGAATCACAAGTATCATAAAATTATTAAAATAAAATTAGTGAAAAACAAGTGAAGATTATAAGAATTAAAAAATATTAAAATAAAATTAACAAAAAATATATAAGAAACATAAGCATCAAAAAATGTCAAACTAAAATAACTACAAATAATCATGTCAAAAAATCATATAAATATAAAGCTTTTGTACGAAAATATCAACTGAAACTATTTTAAATGACAAATAAAACTACCAAAGAAGAGAAAGGAGTACTCTTTACAACTTTTACTTACTTTCCTTAATTTAGGCCTCATGTGTACTTGGGGCTAATCCAAAGGACATAAAGTAATTTATTAGAAGTTCTAATTCCTATATCACATGAAAGAAATTGTTAATACAATTAAAACTTTCTAGAAACTCATCCAACATTTGGCACTTTCTAGGAAATATAATTGTTAAACATTACACCTTCCTTCCTAATGTTCCAACGTTTGGAATATTCTACTTTTGACAAAGAAATTTGATTAAGATTTTTAAGACGTATAAAAATGATAAAATATATCCATGTAAGATTTCGTTATATTCGTTTTAATGTATATTTTTTATTATATATTTTTTATAATTTTTTATAATACGCATTTAGAAAAATTAAGACTCAAAATTTGCTTTTAAATCTGTGCAAAAAATAAAGGGGAATAACCTTAGGAAACAGGGGAGTATATAGTGATAGTTTTTATGTTAAATTAAACATCTACATAATTTTAAACATTAAATTGAATTAAACTTACTAACACTAGAATTGAGTAATGAAAACATAAGATATTAACAGTACTTTAAAGTTACAACTATCGTATGGAATTAAACTGATTAGTTATTAGGATTAAATTGAATTAAATGGTTAGCTGAAATTATAAATAAAATAAAAAAAACCTAAGTTAAAAACAATAAACTTTTTTTTATGACATCATGTACTATAAACTATTGTTGTATTAGCTCTATGTACTAAAAGTCATGTATTTCACTTGTGATTTGCAAACATAGTTTTAAGTTTTTTAATATTCTTATAAACGGAGAATTGGATCTTATCACAGCTTAAACTACTTTTTCTGGTAAAATTTGAGTTCTATTCTTATCAACTTCTTCTATCATTCTTGTAACACTTGAATTTTCCTATACGGAACCAAAACTACAAGAAAACGGAGAAAATTCAGATATTAACATTCTACTTTGCACTAGAAAAAAAAAAAACTCCCATAAACGAAGAGTGTTTAATTAGAATTTCAAACTTTTAGCATAAATGATCAATGAATGACCAAGTTAAACACTAAGATATAAAAAAACAAAAAACTTATTGTTAATCGCAATGTCGTATTACTTTTTAATCAATAAATCAATCTTACTTAAAAAAAATGCTAAAAAAATAAGATATACAAAAGAGAAGCTAATTAGTTGACTTAAATATGCATTGTCAATATTAAATATAAACCCAAAATATCAAGTTAGTGTGAGATTAATTAGCAACCTTATAATTATTAGAAAAGCAAATAATAGGCATCATGTATTTAAGAATAGTAAACAATATGTTGAGATGATAAACAATGCCTACTTTTCATTTCCTAAAGTTAGTATGTAAAATATATATATATATATATATATATATATATATATATATATATATATATATATATATATATATATATATATATATATATATATATATATATATATATGTTCCATGGTTTATTATAAATAAAAGGGAAATTCTACGTGGAAATCCTGAGATTTTGGGTTTTTCACGTGGTAACCAAAACTTTTAAAAAATTCACGCGGTAACACTGAGGTTTACCAAATTGTTCCACCGTGACCTTTTTGCATATAAAAACGTAAGAAAACGTTAATTTCGAAGCTTTAACACTGCTGTACACCTATTTATACGACTCACCATTTCAAATGCTATCAGTTTCAACCTTTTCCCCCAAAATATAAACCGCAACTCTACCATCTTTCATTCAAATCATATTTTTCCCACAAATCCAAAGATGGTAGAGTTAAGGTTTATAATTTGGGAGAAAAACTAAAACTAATGGCATTTGAAATGGTGACTCGTATAAATAGGCGTACAACAACTTCAAAGCTTCAAAATTAACATCTCTCTAACGTTTTATGTGCAAAAAGGTCACAGTGGAACAATTTAGGAAAACTTAAGGGTTAATGCGTGGATTTTTTAAAAGTTTTAGTTACCACGTGGAAAACCAATACCTCAGGGTTACCACGTGGAATTTTCCTAAATAAAAATAATTAAAAAAATAATAAAAAAATTTATCAATGTATGTATTATTGTAAGGAGTAGGTGCAACAGCTCTATTCTATTAACAAGTTCATTATTTCGATCTTATCTCCCATTATACTTCCGTTGTCTCCAACAAATTTGGTATCAGAGCCAAATATGACTACAAGCAATTCTACCCCAAATTTCTCTTATTCTCAGCCAATGCTTTCTATGTTTGATGGAGAACATTACGACTATTGGAGTAGTAAAATGAAAACGTTTTTGTATCTCAAGACTTATGGGAACTCGTGGAAACCTCTGAACAGCATTACCCTGATTGCCATTTCCGTACTGCCGACTAACTTGCCTTCCGGTGTTATTCGAATTCTGTTGCTGGTGTTGCCCACCCGGTTGTTGACTTCCACTCCCTTTCTTAATATAGCATTCATACTCCCTATGTCCCCTTTTGTGGCAAAAATTACATTCGACCAAATTCCCATCACAATCCTTTCCCGGATGATTTCCCCTGCATCTCCTACAGAAATACTTCCTTTCATTGCCATCTCGGTTCAGTAGTGGCTTAGTAGGCTTCGCGTCTCCCCTAAACCCAGAATTTGTACTAGACCTGCTTCCCTAAATGTTTTCGAAAGTTCTTGCTTTCTTCTGATAAAAGTCCGACGAATTCCCTGATGTCTGGCTTGCAACCTCTTTCCTCTTCTCAGGGACATTACTCTTTTCTTTTTCTTTCTCCTTCCTCAGAATATTCCCTATTTGAGACGCACGCTTGTACATCTGTTCTAGGGTGTTATAGCGGTCGCTCTCAATATGTTTTTGAATGTCATATGACAATCCTAGTTCAAAACGTTGCATCTTTTTCTCCTAAGTGGGAACATCATCAGGACAGTACTGAATATATTCCATAAATTTACGATAATATTCATCAACAGTCATGTCTCCCATTTCCAAACGAGCCAACTCGTTTGACTTATCTTTTCTCATTTACAAAGGGTAGAATTTCTCTCACATAGCCCTTTTAAACAAATCGTAATTAAAGACTCTGTCAGCTTGTTCTAATAACCCAGACCTACTATTTGTCCACCAATAGTCGGCTTCACCAACCAAATAAAACGCAGCCTGGTTGACCTTCAGTTCCTCTGGGCACTCAACTACATCAAAAAGTTTGTCAAATTCCCTTAACCAGAGCTCGAGTTCCGATGGCTCCCCCTTACCATCGAAGGTCAAGGGCTTGCTCTGACTGATCCTTTTACTCATATCAGAGCCTAATTTCGACACAGATCTCTCTCGTGGAGTGCCTACATCCGCAAGGGCTCTTACTAAACTCCTTAGTGTAGCACTGCTTTTAGACATTCTTTTCCTAGAAATCGGAGGCATCTTCTGCAAGCGAAAGAAGAGTACTAATCACAAGAATGTCCTAAGATTCGAAAGTTTTGGAGAAAGAACAGAGTTTTGTTGAGTTTTTGACTTAACATTTAATTACTTATTTATTAGTACATAGGTGCATTTATTTATATGTATGTATATATATATATATATATATATATATATATATATATATATATATATATATATATATATATATATATATATATATATATATATATATATATATATATATATATATATATATATATATATATATATATATATATATATATATATATATATATATATATATATATATATATATATATATATATATATATATATATATATATATATATTAAACTTAATAAAATACTGTAAAAGTGATTCAAATATATAATGCACATCACACCTCATTGGAAGAAGAACATAATCATATTATAATATCTTATTAATATTCTATAATACATCATTACTGATTCCCGCAAAGCATTTACATCATTCATAAAAGATAATAACTTAAAAGAAAATAACTATAGGAAAGATATAAAAGGAAGGAACTAAACATTTAACGCCTAGCGTCCCAAAAGTCAGTACCCTCATCATAATTTGCTATGTCAAAATCCTCACCATCTTCATCTTCCCCAGAATCAGAACTGGAACTTGAAGATGCTCCTTCTGATTCATTGTCAATACCTCTAGGGTAGTTTGTTGGTGCTTCCTCCACTTCCTCCTCGGAATCCTCCTCCTCTGACCACCTCCTGACAAACTCATCCCCATATCCATACAAATCATAATGCGAACCCTAATTCTCTTCCTCATTTTCACTGGGAATCTCCATATATGTAGGTGTTTCCCGTTTAGGTTCCCACATCTCAATATCACTTTCCACCTGGACCTCGGGTTCCACTCGTGGCGGATCAGGTAAGTTCCGTTCCTCCATTGGTTTCACAACTAGTTCAGGTTCATACCCTAAGTTGAGTTCTACTCTCCTCCTAGACTCGGATAAATGATACAACTTATTTAGGTCCAGCTCTAAGTTGTAACATACCCTTTCGGCTTTTGTTTTAATCATGTGCATCCGTTCCCTATAATCTTTGATACTTTCACCATCCCGTACTCTCCATATATCAGCGTTAGAGATCTCTCTCCAAACAGTCTCTGGGTCAAACATCGGTACCTCCCTAGACTCACTGAGGGTGTGTGGGTCCATAGGTGTTTTTCCCTTATTCACATTTCCTGATTCTACACGAAAGAACAAAAATAAAACATTACTATCACTAGAAAACATAAAATACAAACACATACCAACAAGTTTACTTCCCAAAGACTACTTCCCAACTCTCTACTAAGGTTGTTTATTCCTTTATCATCTGAGGAGCGTTGGCTCTGATACCAATTGTAACGGCCCAGGTTAAGTGACTTGAAAATCCATATGAAATTACGAACTCCGGTTCACTCTTTGGACTCTAGAGAAAAGTCTCCTCTAGGATCGTCAATGTTTCTTCGATAAAGAAATAAAATTAAAACAGAAAACAGTACCAACGTGAAAGAAATAATTCAGCGGAAGTTCTTACATACAACTCGAGAGCCTAAAGGCCTCTAGATAAACTAATTAAAATAAGCGAAAGCGAAAAGAAAACAACTCTATCTCTTGTTACATAAATTCGGAGTTTCTTTCTACTCATGATCGAAATACAAAAGACAAAAGCATAGTCTTGATGATTACGGGTTCTAAGTCGAGACCTCACTCCAGTCCCCACCTGCAATCAACCTACCAGTCGTCGTATGACAACACGCAGTAGGTTCCAAAGAAACAATCCAATAGACGTCAGACACTTTATACAAATGTCAAACAGGTTGAAAACAAGCAATGTGTTTATCCTAGCATGCATAGGCTCTAATACATTCATTATTAGTTAATCTCAACTTATAACGTCGCCCGTCCTGTTCGGGTCGTTCAAGTATAAATCCAAATCTTTTGGAGGAATACACTTGGGAGAGCTAATCCCAAGACAACCACCGACCTAAGCCCTTGTTCGTCCTGTTTGGGTCGTCAAAGGCAAAAGTATGCATACCCCCATGGTGACCGCAATGATCCAAAAATGCCATGGGAACAATAATTGTAATAATCCAAACCAAAATATTAACCCCTTTGGGTAACATGATACAAACCAAAACGCTAACCCCTTTGGGTAACAAACACATAATTTCTCAATTTCCAATTATCTTCTTTCAAAATATTTGAGATGTCTAATCCTTATGTGATTTACAATGCCTCAATTAGAAATGACACAACACTACTTGCACAACCACATAAACAGTATGGTCTAAGCGTGTACCTTTAAGCGCTGCAACCAAACGATGTTTAATCACGATAGAAATTTCGCCCTCTTATGAATCGAGGTCCTAATAAAACACACAAAACGATCATGTATAAGAACGTGTTTACACATTTAATCCACTCCACACTACTAAGATATTACTAAGACTTGATAACTTAAAATGTTTTCATCCAATCCCCAATAGTTCCAAACTTTAAATTTTAACCAGAAACTTAAACGGACAATTTGGACAGTTTAGAAAATTCAAATGGAAAATCCGACTTCGCCACTGCGTCTGGAACGCGTCAATTGCCTTGGGTACTGAATTTCATAATTTCTAACATCCAATTAATATTTTTAATTATTTTAAGCGTTTAACGAGTTTTTAACGCATCGATACATAAAACAACAACGGAACACGATTACGTTTCCGGATCAGCACCTTTACCGAGACAGAACTACTGCTGCCCGAAATTTTTTTATTTTATTTTATTATCATTATTATTTTATGTATGCATTATTCAAATAGTTAACCCTTTAAATCTCATGACCAAAAATAAATCTAATAAGGCCACATTCACAACTACTAAGATAAAACAAACAAGACCAATTTTCTATCATACAACCACTTGATATTTCCACACATATATTAGCACACAAAACCCCCATCAACAAAGCATATAAGTCATCAAAAAAAAAGAAACATGTCCATCCACAAAAATCCTTCAAGGAACTTAAAATTTTCATAGATTTTGATAATTTACATTAAATACTTAATTCTCTTAACAAATTAGAATTTTGTAGAGAATCATAAAACCAAATCACCCTTTTAAATCAAGACATATGTATAAACACAATCCTTCAAGCAAATCAATTTTGCTAAAGGATTTATAAATTCTTGGATGATTACATTACTTGATCCATACCATTTAAATTTCATCGAACAAATTGAAATTTTGTTAGAGAAATGTAAATCAAAAAAGAAATTTATTTAAATATCAATATAAACTTAATTCTTATAACAAATTTAAATTTTGTTAAAGAATATAAATCAATAAAGTTATTTTTTTTCTTTTTTATAAAAGAAACATAACTTTATCATTTTAAGAAATTAAAGTTTATCAAAAGAATTATTAGAGAACACTACATATACATAAGAAAAATACTCGATCCTCCTTAAAAGTTATAGGATATCATCATACATAAAATATAATTCATTTTAGAAATTTTGTATATGTATATATATATGTATATATATATATATGTATATATATATATATATATCTATATATATATATATATATATATATATATATATATATATATATATATATATATATATATATATGTATATATATATATATATGTATACATATATATATATATATATATATATATATATATATATATATATATATATATATATATATATATATATATATATATATATGTATGTATATATATATATATGTATACATATATATATATATATATATATATATATATATATATATATATATATATATATGTATATGTATATATATATATATGTATATATATATATATATATATATATGTATATATATATATATATATATATATATATATATATATATATATATATATATATATATATATATATATATATATATATATATATATATATGTATATATATATATATATATATATATGTATATATATATATATATATATATATATATATATATATATATATATATATATATATATATATATATATGTATATATATATATATATATATATATATGTATATATATATATATATATATATATATATGTATATATATATATATATATATATATATATATATATATATATATATATATATATATATATATATGTATATATATATATATATATGTATATATATATATATATATATATATATATATATATATATATATATATATATATATATATATATATATATGTATATATATATATATATATATATATATATATATATATATATATATATATATATATATATATATATATATATATATATATATATATATATATATTAGAAAGATACACAGCCACCTCGTCTTTCAATATGCACATTTCCCGTTCTGTCAAAGTGCGTGTTTTCCTTGGCGTTTCGTATAAAACCTAAATATTATATGAAATAAATAAAAGAGTTTATATAATACATATACATTAGATTTTATCAATATTAAAAATATAATATTATAATTTAAGAACGTAACATATACATACCGCATCAATATTTTCGACTCCAACGTTCTTCACGGTTTGTAAGAGATCATCCATATATTTGAGAGTATAGTAGCCGCAATCAATACCATTATCTTGTCGAAAGCAGTAAAAGAAAATAGATGTTAGTGCCAAAAACGCTTAAAAAAACAACTTAGCATGTAATTCCAAGCATATGAGTATTGTTTTCGATTCAAACCATTTCAACACAATAATATATACCAAATAGTGTTGTGTGCCAAGTTTCGTGGCAAACAAACCAAGTTTGAACCACTTTATGCGAGAAAGTGTAAAAAACGCTTAAAAAACCTTAAAAAAAACAACTTAGCACGTAATTTATAAAATTACGCATTCAACAAGGCTTTGAATCTTGTGTTGCGAGGCGGGCTTTGAGCTTTATGTAACGAGTCGAAAACTTGCACGGTATTTGTCAAAGGACATATGACAAAAAGTATCCAAAGCAAACTACAAACGAAAATTTAAAATCATCAAATTAAAGAATATGTGAAATTAGATAAAAGTCAAAAAATAAGTTTGATTTCAAAAATAAAACCTACTCTTCCACATATGGAGCCAGAATGAACGTGTGTTTAGATGCAAGCGAATTTTTCAAAGAAGTCTCAATGTATGCTTTGTCATCATCTGGCACTTTTACATGTCTTATACTCCTTCATACTTATACACAAAACAAACTTATACACAACATTCCAAGTTATAAACTTATACTTACAAAACTTATACACAACATTCCGAGCTATAAATTTATACTTAGAAAGTTATAAACTTATACTTACAATCGTACACAACATACTACAATTTGCAATCAAATACAACACAATTTCAATATTTTAAAATTCGTAATTATACATCTTCATAACAATATATCTTACACTTTAAAATTCATAGTTGTATATAATTTTCATACATAAACACAAAATTAAAAAAACTTATTCACACAACATTTCAAGTTATACACAACATTCAAAGTTATAAACTTATACTTTTAAATCCGTACTTATACATAAAAGCAAACTTAGAATTACACAATACTATATTTCTTCTATCATCACATACCCATCAACTTGTCAAATTACCAACATTTCAAGTTATAAACTTTACACAACCCGTATAAAAAATCAAAAAAAAATTAATCCATAAAAGCACCTCACATGAAACAACACTCAAATTTATCCACAAAATACAAACATAGAATTACACAATACAATAATTCTTCTACTATCATATATCCATCAACTAGTCAATTACCAACATTCCAAGTTATAATCGTAATTCCTAGTTATGAACATTAAACAACCCATATAACAAATCACAAAAAATTAATCCATATTAACATCATATATCCACTCTTTTTGGGCCTCATCGTACGTTAAGCGATGGTAAAACTTCCCTTTGCTTGCTGATTTAGTAGCTTTACCATGCTTTTCCTTATTAATCAATAGAAATCAAATGTCATATATCAGTTTAATAATTAAATCAAAAGCAGTAAAATTAAATTAAAAGCTATAATATAATGGAAGACTTACAACTTCGGTGGGAGTTTTTTTTTGGCAACAAAAGCTTCCCATTCATTCTTTGATATATAACCCCATATTTCATATGGCATCTTTGCAGGTGCTTGGTCTCCACCTTCGTTTCCCGTTTTGACCTTCTTGGTCTTACAGGCACTTTTTTGGTGATCCAGCCAATTACAAGCTTGGATTTGAAATCTCTGAATCTTTCAGCAACAGTTGAAAGAAAAATATTCTTCTTCACTTCGTCATTCTTAATGTGAAAAAGATTCTACAAAAAAGAAAAATTATATTTATTAGTGTCAATTAAATTAATTTTAAAATGAAATTAAATGAATAAAAATAGTAAAGTTGCTCACCACAGTATCATCCCATAGAGAGTTCTTCAAACCCTCTGGAAACTCGTTCCATGCGTACAATATGGAAATCTTACAGATACATATGCTGATTAGTTTTTTATATTGCCTACGCCATTTGCCACAGGGTTGACCCAATGGATTGTATTCCAAGTGCATGGGTTATGTGACTTTGAGGCTTTTCGTAGGACCTCGTCCTTTTCTCTTCTTAGAACCAACGCTAGTAGTGGTCGTGGGAATATCCGTTGGTACTATTTTAAACTCCGAGGGATATGGTGGGGCGTCTTCAGCCATTTTTTCGTGTCTAACATATGGGTCGTCCTGCTCTTTGTCACCCCTCTCTTTGGAGTCATGACCATCATCAATTATGTCCTTCAACATCTCTGGATCATAGTTCTTATCCGACTCACTATGATGCTCATTATCAGAAGTCTCAATCTCGGGGGCAATTTCATCTCTGGAAAGGTGCATTGTAGATGAGTACCTGAATGAATATGAATAGAAATATATTAGAACAACATAGGAACGTAATTTCAATCCTAACCTTTTCCACACAATAGTATATACAAAATAGTGTTGTGTGCCAAGTTTCGTGCCAAACAAACCAAGTTTGAACCACTTTATGCGAGAAAGTTCCAAAAACACTTAAAACACCTTAAAAACGCAACTTAGCACGTAATATTAAGTATATGACTATTGTTTTCAATTTTAACCATTTCAACACTATAATATATATCAATTAGTGTTGTGTGCCAAGTTTCATGCCAACAAGTTTGAACTAATTTAAGCGAGTAAGTGCCAAAAAAGCATAACTACTTTTTACCTTGTGAATCACTTAATTCAAATGTATTCCTTCTGTGTGATCTACACGCGTATAACCAACATCTACATCACTTCATCCACAGATTTTGGATTGATAAAGGGCGGGAAGTCTTCAAAAACATCATATTCTTCCTCATCCTCAACATCACCTATACCAAGGATACTTCTTTTTCCCGGTACAACAATAGATCATTTTTTATCAGACGGGTCTACAATGTAGAATATTTGCTTGGCCTGTATTGCTAGTATAAATGGCTCATCACTATCACACAAACGAGTTAAGTCTACAAGAGTGAATCCACAAGGGTCATCAATTTTTACGCATTTTCGATTACTATCTACCCACTTGCATTTGAAAAGACTATTAGTGAAACTAGCATAGTCAAGCTCCCATATTTCATGTACCTGCCCGTAGTATATCAATTTATCACCAACCGGTGATTGATCCTTGGCACTCACGTAAAATGTGTACGACACCAAAATAGAAACCCCACTATTCTGCAAATAAGATGACTTCTTATCTTGACCCTCAGTCCAAAATGTGAACCCATTGACATCGTAACCCTCATATTTGTTGACATCTTCACGAGGACCAAAAGCTAACCACTTAACAGTTTCAAATACACCCTTGAGCTCTTCACATATTACTCGATTGTGAAACCAATTAATAAACGTCTTATTATGCAGCTACATCAATGCCCTATCCCCTTTAGAAGGATATTTGGTGTGCAATATATCAAAATGCTCAATCAAAAAAGGATTGACTTCTAGAATATGATGCAACACATATAAGTGTGCTTGTAGAAGACTGTCTCGAGGAGGTGTGATTGATTTGGAGCAATTATTCATTTTCCCTCAAGCCTTCCTTCATGTCGAGAGGTGGGAAGTCCAATAGGCTTTGCCATGGCCATATATTCGGCTATGAAGTTACCAATCTCATCGCTCATAGTGCTTTGAATCATACTCCCCTCGGGTTGCGCTGGATTCCTCACTTTGTTTTGTAAAACTTTCTTCCTTTCAAAAGGATAACACCACCTTAAAAAAACTAGACCCAAAAGCTTGATTTCACGAACGTGATGGACAATAAGAGGAACCTTTATGTCTAAAAAAAGAAGGTGGAAATGTAACACCCCGAGATTTTAATGACATAATTTAATATTTTAATAGTTTTTAAAGATTTTACGATTATATTTAATTATTTCTGAAATTAGTTTTAATAAATTTCTTGCATACATGAATTTAAATGTTAATTTATATATATATATATATATCAAAAATATAGTTACGATTTCTTAAATAAAGAGGCTCGAATCGAAATGATTATTTTATTAAAATGTGTGAGGCCGCGAAAGTGAGTCTCTTAGTTGGATCTCGCAACAAAATGAACCGAGATAAAAATAAATAAAATAAGCATGATAATAATAATAATTAAAAAAAAAAAAAGGAGAAGAAAACGGTTAAAGACCCACGAAACCCTAAACATTGAAGACAAGCCGTTTTCTCCTTCTCCTTCTCCTCCTTCTCCTTCTTCCTCTCTTCCCGTGCACTTCCTTCTCCCTTCTCCTCTGCGCTGCCTTCGCCTCTCCCCACAAGCAGCAGCCTCCGCGTTCGCTTCTCCTCGCAAGCAGCAGCAAGGCTGCGTTTTCCTCCCATTCTGCAGTAAAGGCGGCCGCTACCAGCAGCCACGGCCAGGCGCGTGGTGTCCCTCTCAACCGTCTAGTCTTTACTCCTTTTCTTGTTACCCCATTGTAAGCCTCTCAAGTTCACTCTAAGTAATTTTCCTAGTAACTAATTAGAATTTTACTAAGTTTATGAACTTGGTGTTAAATTTGTATGATTTTTCATTGAATCTTGTTGTGGGTAAGAAGTTGATTGATGACTTGAATGTATATGAATCGGGTTTTTGAAATATGGATGAAAAGTGTTAAACTTTGTATGATGGTTATTAAATCTTGCTGTGAGTGATAATTGGATTGGTGATTTGAATGCATTTATGAATTAGGTTTTAGAAATATGAATAAATAGTGTTGAGCTTTGTATTATTTTCATAGAATCTTTTTGTGGGTAAGAGTATGTTTGATGAATTGAAAATATTTTTGACTTAGAGTTTGAAGTATGAATGAAAATAATGGTAGTGTGCTATTTTGATGGTGTCTTAGTAATGAGTAACCTTAATTGTGTTGAGTGTGGGAGTTTTGTTAGGTAGGGTGGTCTTAATTGGCCTTTTGAAGTAAAAGAAATTATTAATGTTGATTACAAGTGCCCTCGTTAGATTATCGAAGTATAATTAAATGATATTAGTAAGGCTATGAACATAGTGTCAACTGTTGAGAATTATTAAAGCTACTTGTTATGATGCTTGATTTTAGTTCTTTCTAACCTTAGAGAATATAATGAATGATGCTGTGATGTGATAACTTTAAGACTCGTCGTTGTCGTCATATTAGCACTACATCAACATTAAGTGTGAATCGTCGCCTTATATTAAGATGATGTGAACCGTTATAACTCAAAGTTAGTTGGCATAATGAAACAGTCGACATGATCCTTTTATTCTTTGCCGATGGAAAAACTTGTGTTATTGTTGAATTGACGATTATGCTTGATGTTGAATGAGATGCGTACGTGCTAGAAGTAATTGAAAACTTGTCGTGAATGGATGATAGTGGTTACTTGGTTTCTTGCTGGTATACCCAAGTAGTTAAGAGAACTTATAAGTTCTATTCCCAACTTGTATAGGTTCCCAGTTTATAAGAGGAAAGTAGACCCTTAGTTGGGTGATTTTTGTAACTTGTGGTCGTGCAGTGACGCTTACAGGTACGTACACGCAGTAATTTATTATCGTGTTTATCGTTACAAAGTATTATCAATATTTCATGATTGTATACATCGTATTAGAATTATAGAGCGCTAGAAAGTGAATTATGCTAGCGTATAGTCATACTAGTAATATAGGCAAGTAGAATGAAAACATTAGGAGACTATGAGAACAAATTTCTAAATAGTAGAGAACGCATCGTAGTTGTGTGTGGTGTCAAAGTGATTTCCTACTTATTGAGCCTTGATGTATGATTAATTAGCGTGACTCGACTGGATTATGTCCGGTTGATTTAATAGTCCCCTAAGTGAGGTTCGACGGGACCACCGTAAGGGGGGTATGAGCATGCTTGGGTCATTGGGCGCCGAATGGCCGATACCGCCCCTTGACCGAGGCGATACCATGCGGGCCTTGCAAACCCCAATATGGTGGCCTCTTCACTGGTTTAGTACCCCAGTGTGTTAGTTTTTCCCGAAGGTAGGACCCGAGAGGGTCAGCTGGAGGGGGCATGAGCTCATACTTTGCCAATGGGCGCCGGATGGCCGATAACGCCCTTGGCCGTGTCACTATGCCATGAATAGAGAAAGGATTCACTACCCTTGAATATATTCCGAGAGATTAGTAGTTTGAAAGAGAAATTATGAATAGATAGAGGTGTTCAAACAGATGAGTAGACTTGCTATTGCCATACTATATCGTTGTCTATTGTTTTGTTTAATGATTTCAATTATTATAAGTTCATTATTACTGACGTGTACATGTTGTTGTTGTTTGCTCATGACTCTCTATGATGTTCCTGCTATGACGCATATGACTATGGTCATTATGTTGAGCAGCAGGAGGATCATAACTTGGCATGACAGGTATAGGAGCTTCTTTTGCTTTGCATTGGGGAAAGAGCGGAGTACGAACGTAACAATTGTATATAAAATTGTCTTAATGCTTGTAGCTTCTATAATACTTGTACAGTTTTCTTTTGGGGTTGTAAAACTTCTTTTGTATGGAGCCACGTGACTCCTGGTATGATCCATAGATCCGCTGCGTAGTTTTGGATGTACAGTAGGGAGAATACTCCTTTAGTATCCGTCAGATCGATGCGTTGACACTGGAACCACGATCCTCGTTAGAGTTGATGTTTTGTGAAGCCGACGATGATTTATTCCGTCGTGACGTATTCTTTTGAAAGGCGTTATAGGCCTTAGATTAGTTTAATCATGTTAATCAATTATAACTATACATATTCTAGTCACATCCTCAGTTTTCAGCAGAGATGCTGCCGAAATTTCAACTCACTCACCCTTTTTAATTAATCCTTAGCATTTATGTTAAGTATTTTCTCTTTTTCTTTTTATGTAACACTCGAATTTCCTCCCTTCCTTTACGATTCTGGTTTCGTTTAAGGGGTTGGAAATTCAGGGGTGTTACAGGAAAATACATCTCAAACTTGCATAAAGTTACAATCACGTCGACTCGAAGAGCATCAAGTTTAAAGGGATCAAGAACTTTACTAAAAATTGTATAGAAGAACGAACATAGCTCGGTCATAGCATATGTCACATGTTTGGCAGTATTTCACGGATTGCAATTGGTAGAACACTTGCATCATTACAGGGAAATCGTGAGATTTCATGCTTCCCAACTCCAACTCACCATTTAGGGTCACAAATCTCTTCATATTGGATGAGTACCCAGACGGAACCTCAATGCCATACAAAGACTCACAAAATGCCCGCTTCTCTGCCTTGGACAAATAATTTTTTTCATTACTCATCTTCTTCTTACTGCCCTTTCCCTTGTTACTGCCACCAACTTCATCAGCTCTATTTCTTTTCTTACTTACCTTAACCTGTGGCCACAACTCCGGAAGAATACCCTTACAATCAAAGTAATCTCGCACGGCCTTAACATCCTTTGTCTTACCTGGATTGTTCATAAGCGTTCCGAGTATGGCATCGCATACATTTTTCTCTATATGCATAACGTCAAGATAATGCCTAAACTGTAGATCTCTCCAAATATGAAAGCTTCCAAAAGATTGATTCTTTTTTCCATAGTCGTTCTTCACCCCCTTACACTTGCCTTGTTTTACCAAATACAATTTCAACTCCCTTAACCTGTTTGTAAACCTCATAACCGGTCAACAGTCGACGAGCTACACAATCCTCAACCTCTCCGTTGAACATCTTTTTCTTCCTACAATATTGGTGATCTCGTGGGAGGAACTTTGGATAGTGCATGAATACATGTTTACACTTAGGAATCCACGTGGATTCCATGTCATCGATACATATTAGGCATGCTTTCTTCCCTTTATTCTTATACCCTGATAAGTTTCCATATGCCGAAAAATCATTAACGATGCATAAGAGCATTGCACGCAAGGTGAACTCTTCATTAGCATGTGCATCAAACATGGAAACACCATCATCCCACATCTTTCTCAAATCCTCAACGAGAGGTGTAAGATATACATCTATGTCATTGCCTAGTTGTTTAGGACCTGAGATAAGAAGCGAAAGCATAATGTACTTATACTTCATACACAACCAAGGTGGAAAATTATAGATCACTAACGTTATCGGCCAAGTACTATGTTGAGAACTAAGATTGCCGAATGGGTTCATTCCATCCGTACACAGTCCGAGCCTTAAATTACAATCTTCATCCCCAAATGTCTTATGCAACCTATCAATACTCTTCCACTCCGGAGAATCAGATGGATGTGTGACCAAAGTGACTTTTCTTCACCCTATCTGCATGTCACCTCAAATTTAACGCATCTTTCTTTATAGAAAACAAGCGCTTGAATCTAGGTATTATTGGAAGATACCACAATACCTTAGCCAGGGGCCCTTTAGCTTTCCGAGCCCCCTTACGCTTGTAACGTGATAATCCACACCTAGGACACTCTTCTAAGTTCTCATTTTCATTCTGATACAATACACAATTATTTGGACACGCATGAATCTTCTGGTACTCTTGGCCGAACGGACACATGAGCTTTTTGGCATAATGTGTCGAATTTGGAAGTTCATTTCCCTCAGGAAGCATCACACCTAACGCTTCTAATAATATTGTGAAACTAGTGTCACTCCAATTGAACTTTGATTTAATGTTGAAGATTGTCAACGCGGCTGTTAGTTTGGTGAACTTTGTACATCCAAGGTACAAAGGCTTTTGAGAAGCCTTTGTCAACAAGTAAAAAACACAAGGACGTTTTCCTAACTCATCCCCGACTCCCTCCATCATCTCATCAACACGATCTACATCCTCATCGGCATTCTCTTCATCTGTCTCATATCCATTAACACGTTCTACTACATCCTCATTGACATCCACAATATTGACATCCTCAACAACATTTTTTTCTTTGTAAACTACCTCCTCACCATGCCAAACCCAAACATGATATTGAGGCCTAAACCCACGTTGAAGTATGTGCTCCCTAAGGATATCAACACTATCTACCTGTGATACATTGCCACACTTGACACATGGGCAATAAAAACCAACTCCCTCGTCCTAACTTGATGTTCAACGGCAATACTACAAAATTCTAGTACGCCATCAATAAATTCTAACGATTCAATGCTTCCATACATCCAAGAGCGATCTTTTGTCATCCTAAGTGTGATTAGTTAATTCAGAAAAAAATTAATAATCACTTTTTAACATACATACTTAACCCTAATTAACCACAAAATTAAGTAATAATCATTCATTTGACCCTAATTTACAATAATTAACCTTCATAATCTATAAATTATTGAAAAAATATGTGTATTCTAATAACAACATTGTTTTAACCCTAATTAACCCTAATAATAATACAACTTTTTTAAAATTGTCCAAATTATGTTTATTCTAATGACCATTATTAACATTCATACTAACAACAACTACTAACAACATATAAAAACAATAAAAATAAAATCACATTCATGAATTTGGACAACTAATTAATAACATTCAGATTAATATTCATACATATAAATCAAAATAATTAACATACTAATAATATAAACTTGGACAAATGTAATATTAACAACTAATAGATTCTAAATAAAATCACATTTAAACTATAAATAATAAACAACATCATTCAACCCTAAAAATTTGAAAAACAATGAAAATTGGTATCAAAAGAAATTACATTGTGTATCTAGATGTAGAATAGCTACAATGTGACCTCCAATGAAATTAAAAAAAAAAAACAAAATTAGTAAATATAACCATTTTTCAAAAAAAAAAGAAAAAAAAAACCAAAAACACCATGAAACCGAAATACCTTGATTTTTTCCTGGGTTTTCAAAACAAATGAAGAAGAAGAAGAAGAAGGACAGTAGGAATGAAGACAGTATGAAGAAGAAGCAAATTTTTTCGTAAGTTTGAAGCAAATTTTTTCGTGGGTCGTTTAAAGACAATATGAACAATGGAGACAAACAATGGTGGAAGAAGAAGAAATGCACCAGTAATGAAAGAAGAAGAAGATGAAATCAAGCAAATTTTTCGAGCAAGCATACTGTTTTCGTGGTTTTGATGTTAGTATATATATATATATATATATATATATATATATATATATATATATATATATATATATATATATATATATATATATATATATATATATATATATATATATACATATATATATATATATATATATACATATATATATATATATATATATATACATATATATATATATATATATATATACATATATATATATATATATATATATATATATATATATATATACATATATATATATATATATATACATATATATATATATATATATACATATATATATATATATATATACATATATATATATATATATACATATATATATATATATATATATATATATACATATATATATATATATATATACATATATATATATATATACATATATATATATATATATATATATACATATATATATATATATATACATATATATATATATATATATATATATATATATATATATATACATATATATATATATACATATATATATATATATATATATATATACATATATATATATATATACATATATATATATATATACATATATATATATATATACATATATATATATATACATATATATATATATATACATATATATATATATATATATATACATATATATATATATATACATATATATATATATATATACATATATATATATATATATATACATATATATATATATACATATATATATATATATATACATATATATATACATATATATATATATATATATATATACATATATATATATATATATATATATATATATATATATATATATATACATATATATATATATATATATATATATATATATATATATATATATATATATGTATATATATATATATATATATATATATGTATGTATGTATATATGTATATATGTATATATGTATATATATATATATATATATATATATATATATATATATATATATATATATATGTATATATATGTATATATATGTATATATGTATATATATATATATATATATATATATATATATATATATATATATATATATATATATATATATATATATATATATATATATATATATATATATATATATATATATATATATATATATATATATATATATATATATATATATATATATATATATATATATATATATATCCCATGGTTTATTATAAATAAAAATAATTAAAAAATAAAAAATAAAAAAAAAATTTTCAATGTATATATTATTATAAGGAGTAGGTGCAGCAGTTTTATACTATTATCAAATGCGTAATTTCGATCTTATCTTCTATTATACTTCCGCTGTCTAAAAATTTAAAATCTAATATTCCTAATCCAAATCCCTAATATAAGCTCAACCAAGCATGTGACAATTTCTATTATTGCCTAGTCCCATCCACACCGTAATGCTTATAAATCCAAAATCACAAATACAGCTATATATTCGTTCACTACTTCAGAAATTTCCAAATTTCCTTTCACAATCATATCACCAACCTGTGACTTTCATTAAAATTAAAAGAATACGAAAAACTCATCTAATTGATGAAAGATAAGTTTAAATATTAGGTAACTAGATAGGTTCTTGAGTGAAACACGATTTATGAATGTTCTGTAATATAAGTTATTAATCATAATCATACATATAACTAAGTTGTTATGTAATTTTTAATAAACAAATACATTTCAATACCCCAATATCATTAATTGGTTGCCATCTAGGAAGAAAATTGAGAAGGTCGATGTACACAATCTTAACTTTGATAATAATAATAATAATAAGATTAACAAAAAGATTGTTTTCAATTTATCCTGGGTTACAAACGTCATGTACAATGTAACTTCATATAAACAAGAAACGCACATAATTTAATGACTCATTTTTACTTTAGTCCATTATAACTTGTAACCAAAGAACTATAAATCTTTAGTTGTATTGAAACAAGAGACATTAATTAATTAATATAAAAAGATTTTATATTATAGGCTAACAGATATTCAGAAAAATCTTTTATCATAGGCTGATAAACATTGCTTGATTAGAAAAGAAAAAGAATGGCAAAATATTTGTTGTACGTGTCGACACGTATCACATATTATATCTTTATTAGCATATTGTAAACTCGTGCAATGCACGAAAATTTTAAATTGATACATATAAAATTTAAAATAATAAAAATTAACGTATGTTTATGTTATACAGATTAATTTTTCATTAGGATATTGTGTTGATAGATTTGCACAAAAATACCCAAATAAATTATTTATAGAAAGACTATTAAGAAAAATTCCAAAAAATGATTATTATATTTTTTACATAATTTCTTGAATATAGGTATTTAAGTAATAAATATTTTTTACCTAACTAATTAATGTGTTAGATTTCATTGGACAGTTGATCAACAGATGAAATTGAAGAAATACAATAAAGTAGTTTGAGAGAAGATATCATCAACATTACATTTGTTACTTCAGAATCAACATTTTGTACAGTATCCTTTTTTTTTTATGTATCCTGAATATAGGAAATCAGACCTATATATATAGAGGAGGCATAAATACAAGCCTCTAAGAAACTCAGGACAACTAAGCAATCATAACAGAAATCAGTTATAACAAACATAACTAACTTCTAAGCTTAGAGCCTAACAGAATGTCCAACACCCCTTCCCCCTTTCATGGAAAACTAGATTTTTGGCTATGTACAAAGCACTTTGATTGTCACAATGTAAGGTGACAGGTTTTAGTTTGTCAACACCCAACTCCTCAAGCAATCTAACAATCCATGTTACTTCAGCTGCAGCACTACTCATAGCTCTATATTCTGCCGCGGCTGAAGACCTAGATATGGTACCCTGCTTCTTACTTTTCCAACTAATTAGAGAGTTGCCTAGTAAAAGAATATACCCAGTAATAGATCTTCTTATGTCAGAACAAGCTCCCCAGTCACTGTCGCTAAAAGCTTGAAGAAGTAGTTTATCACTGGCTTTTAGGAGAATCCCCTGGCTGCTGGTATTGTTGACATATTGCAATACATGTTGTAGAGCAGAATAATGTGAGTTTTTTGGTGCTTGTAAGAATTGGCTTAGTGTTTGTACTGCATAAGCCAAATCTGGTCTGGTATTTGTTAAGAAGTTGAGCTTGCCAACTAGACTTCTATAAAGAGTTGGATTATCAAAATCAGGACCTTCAGTAGCACTTAGCTTTAGATGCAATGGTAAAGGAGTTACTACCCTTTTTGCAGTGGTAATATTTGCTTCTGTGAGAATCTCTTTTGTAAATTTTTGTTGTGTTAAAGAGATGCCTTCAGTTGTGTAACCAACTTCAAACCCAAGAAAGTAGTGAAGTAAGCCCAAATCTTTGATGCCAAAAACCTGATGTAAATGATTCTTGAGATTGTGAATACCAAGCTGATCAGTGCCAGTAAGAACTATATCATCTACATAAACTGCTGCAATGATGGCCATGGATGCTTTTTTTCTAATGAACAAAGAATGATCATTTTTAGATTGAAAGAAACCTTGATGTGCAAGTTCATGAGCAAGCTTGGAAAACCATTGTCTGCTAGCTTGTTTTAGACAATAAAGTGACTTCTTGAGTTTACAGACTTTGTTTGTTGAATGAGGGTGACTTGGAGGTAGTTTCATGTATACTTCCTCATGCAAATCCCTATGTAGAAATGCATTATTCACATCAAGTTGATATAAACTCCAACCCTTGCTTGCAGCAATAGCCAAGATACTTCTAACTGTTGACATTTTTACAACGGGAGAGAAGGTTTCTGAATAATCTATGCCATATATCTGTGTGTAACCTATAGCTACCAAACGAGCTTTGAATCTCTCCAAAGTACCATCAGCATGGAGTTTTTTTTATATACCCATTTACATGCAATTGGTTTCTTTCCAGTTGGTAAAGAAACAACATCCCATGTATGATTTTTTTCTAATGCTTGTAATTCCTTTGTCATTGCTGCCACCCACCTACGATCTTTTGCTGCTTCTTTATAGCAGGTAGGTTCTTTTGGAATGTCCAAATGAGCAAGAAGAACTGTGTGAGATGGTGTGTAAAGGGTTAAATTACACCAATGAGTACTGGTGTTAGCTGAGTATCCAGGAAGTGAGTAAACAAAATCATTGAGGTGTTGAGGAAGTTTAGTTGGTCTGTGAGATCTTCTGGGTTCAGGAACATTAGGTGTAGAAGAAGAAGTGGCAGAGGAAATATCCGAAAGATCTAGAGTGTTGGAATTGGAGGAAATAGTGGAAGTAGAAGTAGAATCAAAGGAGATAGAAGAAGAGGAAGTAGAATGGCTGTTTGTGGACTGAGTGGTATTTTTTGGATTTATGTTGTTTGTGAAGATATCAGGTATATCATAGTCAAAGAAACTAGTATTAGTGGTAGTAGAAGGAAGAAAAATTTGAAAAGTAGAGGTAGAGGGAGTTGAAGGAGATTGAGAGAAATGAAATGGGAAATGTTTTTCATGAAATGTGACATCCTTTGTGATATGAACTTTGAATGTTTTGAGATTTAACACTTTATAAGCTTTCTGATTTGGTGGATACCCAATGAATACACATGAATCAGTTCTAGGATCAAATTTTGACTTGTTTTGTTTCAAAGTAGAGACATAACAAAGGCATCCAAAAACTCTCAAATGGTGCAAACTAGGTGATTTTCCATATAATTTTTCATAGGGACTAACATTGTTTATGGACTTCAAAGGGGTTGTATTTATGAGGTGAGCAGCAGTGAGAACACACTCATTCCAATAAGAAATAGGAATTTTTGATTGAAAGAACAAAGCCCTTGCAGTTTCAAGGAGATGCCTGTGCTTTCTTTCAACAATGCCATTTTGTTGAGGAGTATCAGCACAAGTCTTTTGCAAAACAATACCTTGTGTTAAGTAATATTGTAGAATTTCACCTTAAGTGAGTTCCTTAGCATTATCGCATCTTACAATTTTAACAGGCAAATGAAATTGTGTAGAAGAATAGGCAACAAAATTTTTCAGAATTGAAACAGCATCAGATTTGTATTTCAAGAAATGAACTCAAGTATTTCTTGAGTAATCATCTACAATAGTGAGGAAAAGATTACATTTGGTATAGGTAGTAACTCTATAAGGTCCCCAAATATCAACATGAATAAGCTCAAAAGGTTTAGTTGTTTTTATTGTACTAAGAGAAAAAGGAGATCTAGTTTGCCTTGCTACAGGGCAAACTTGACAGATACATTCTATAGAAGGACAAGTAACAATATTCTTTGTAGTTGTTTGTAGTTGAGGAAAAGGCAAGTGACCTAATCAGAGATGCCACAACTTAGCAAGTTCTGCATTTTAGACATGAACAGCATGACAAGAGATACTAGGAACAGGAGTTTGTAGTTGATTTTTTGAAGACTGAAATTCATGTTTTGTGCAGTAAAGTCCTTGATGTAGATCACCAAGAACTTGAGGAAGGGTCATGTGAGGGGCCTGGATCATACAAGAAGAAGCAGAGAAAGTGATTTCACATTTAAGTCATGACACAATTTATGTATGGAAATTAGATTATAATGAAAATCAGGAACATGGAAAACATTTCTCAAAGTGATGCTCCCTGGTAAAATTATAGAACCCTTATGTTTAATTCTAACTTGTCTACCATCAGGGACAGTAATAGCATGATCATGAGATTGTAATGGGGTATAAGTAGAAAACAGACTTAAATCATGGCAAATGTGGTCTGTGGCACCACTATCCAGAATCCAAGTAGGATTTTTGCAGCTCATCATACAGAACTTATAACTAGAGAATAAGGCTGGAGAATTACCTGCTTGCATCATTGATTTTTCTGCATTATTTCCTTCAAAATTTTGATTCTTGGATAAAAGACGCATTAGTTGATTGTATTGATCAAGATTGATAGGTGGAGAAATATTAGATGTGCCTGCTTGAGATTGTATGTTAGATTCATCAGTAATTTGACAAAGATTTGCAGATTTCTTCTCCCTATTCTAGGTGTTAGGGTACCCATGTAGCTTATAACACCTTTCAGTGCCATAGCCTGAAATTTTGCAGTGATCACAAAACCATATAGAATTCCTCTTGGCCCCAATCATTTTATTAGCAACAACATTAGAATTGGTATTGTAGTTGTTTGTGGGGTAAGGGTTTCTGCCATATTTACTATTTTCAGCAAACCTCCTTCTGTCAACTGCAAAAGCCATATGCTCAAGTTGTGTGGCTGTTGCAGCCTTAGTTACAGCCTTTTGATTTTAACATTAGAACATTACATGAACATACAGATAAGGGATCATGCATATCAATTTCATCCCAAATGCTTTTGATTTTGGTGTAGAAATCAGCAACTGATTCATCAGATTCTTGTTTAACATCCAACAAACTTTGCCTTAAAGAAGATAATTGTAAAGCTATAGCTTGGCCATATCTTTCTTCCAAATCATTCCATATTTGAGTTGCAGTTTTGCAGTAATACACACTCTTTGCAATATTTTTCACCAATGAACAATGTAACCAATTTTTGACCATGTCATTACATCTATGCCAAGCTGCATAGTTGATATGATTTAAAGGGGGTTCAGGGAGGGAGCCATCAATGAAACAAAGTTTTTTTTTTAAGGGATAAGGTAAGCATAACAGATCTTTTCCAATCAATGAACCCGGTGCCATTGAAGGGCTCAAGAACAAGTTTAATAATAGTAGTATCTGAGGGATGAATGTAGAAATGGCTTCCATAAATGGTGCAAGGATCTTGATTGTTTTGAGTATTATTGTTGTTATTTGGTGGATTTTGTGGTGTTTCAGACATATTGACAAACACTTGATCAACAAAGAAAGCAAATGATCACGAACAGAAGAAAGAAAAACAATTGAAGCAACAAAACAAAACTCAAAAACAGGAATGAGTAAAGAACACAATCAATGATGATTTCAACAACAAAGGGTGATCAAGCAACAAATTGCAAAAGAAACAATGAGGCAGTGTAGCAACGGAAAAATACCAGGAGATGATCAATTAGCACAAGATCAGTTGAACGCAGAAGAATCATAAGAGAAAGAGCAACAGCAGAAGAAAGAAAGGATCAAAAATCTTTAATGGCATCTGATACCATGTTAGAACTCATTGGATAGTTGATCAACAGATGAAATTGAAGCAATACAATAAACTGGTTTGAGTGAAGATATCATCAACATTACATTTGTTATTTCAGAATCAACATTTTGTATAGTATCCTTTTTTTTTATGTATCTTGAATATAGGAAATCAGACCTATATATATAGAGGAGGCATAAATACAAGCCTCTAACAAACTAAGGACAACTAAGCAATCATAACAGAAATCAGTTATAACAAACATAACTAACTTCTAAGCTTAGAGCCTAACAGAATGTCCAACATAATTTGTTATCAAATAATTAAAAATTCATGTGTAACTTGACTGTTTAAGGTTGGATATTAACTAAATATAGTATAATTTAATATATATTGCTGACTGAGTCGGACTGATATTTTAAAAAATATTTTATTATAGATTAATAAATATTTCTTTTATTAAAAAGAAATAAAGAGAAAAAAATGTTTGATGTAGTGTCCTTACCTAGGAAGCACGGACACGTCCCTAGATTTGCGTGTCGCGTGTCGGACACGGACATGCGAAAATCCGTGTCCGACACGCCAAATGAAGTGTCCAATATTTTAATATTTTTTCGGACACGTGGACACGACAAAGACACCCGACGGACACGGCAAGGACACGGAAGGGACACGTGCCCCACGTTTTTCCCACTGTTGAACCCGATTATTCGCAGATGGGTTCCATTTTTCAACAGATCTTGCTGTGTCCGTCGAGAAATGAGACCCGACTCCACTTGCTATGTATAAGAATCCATTTGATCCGGTTGCACACCATCTTCTGGGAACTGAGATGGATGGGCCATAAGTCCAGATCCGTGTAGATGGGTCGAATATCAAGGGTTTCGGTAAAGCGGGTGCTAGATGCTACGTCGTACCCGCAACTAGTGCTAGTTTATCACCCACTGCTACAGACTGAACAGGAAGGTATCTCGAAATAAATGGCGGATGGCGGAGTAAGAGTGAGAGGGGTGGCGGAGGAGGAGGGAGCGATTCCCATTGAGAAGAAATTGAATCAAAAGAGGAAAAACAAATTGGGGTAAGAATTTGTTGAGGGTTTGAAGAAGGAGGGGGCTTCCATGGTAGGAGAGCTTTATGCTTTTTCTGGATATGGAGTATAGAGATTAATAAAGTAATGTTTGATTTAAGAAATTTGTTTGGGAGGTAGTAAGGAAAGTTCAATTGGGGGAGGAAGGAAGGAGGAGGTTACTTGTGGTTGAGGGTACATTCATAATAATCTTAAATTTACCTATTTATTTGGTTTTCTTTGATTTGGTTTGTATGACTATTTTTATTTATTAATGTTGTTTATTTGATACTTATTTGCATTTTATGTGAGTTTTTTTTGTTTTTAAAGTGTTTATTTACATATATCAAATGAAAGATTGTAAAATTATCTTTAATTTGATATATTTATTATATTACTAATTTCGTGTCCCCGTGTCCGCCATTTTTAAGTTGGCGTTTTCCCGTACCCGTGTCGTGTCCGTGTCCGTGTCCGTTTTAGTGCAACCTAGGTCCTCACATGTCAGATTGCTTCTTCACTTGTATTATAATAGCTAAATAGATAATCCATACCTTTTTATGATAAGAACAGCGTTGGAATTGAAACCAAATGTTTTTTTTAAGAAAATGTTCGTTATAATATTCATATCTTTTATGAAAATAATTTTATAAAACTGTTTTTAAAAGAAAATGAATTTCTAATAAATCAAACATTTCTAAATGCATTGAGGAAAAAAACATTTACTCATGAATTATTGACTTATAGAAATAAGTTTCAAACTTATCATGCGTTTGTTTAGCGCAAGGTAGCTATGTGAGTATTAGCTGCCTAAATAAGTCTATTTGTGGGTAACTGTAGTTGTAGCACATTACCATAAAACATGTAGCACTCTAATTAACTGTGTAAATTAACTTTGTAGATACAAGTAGCGATTATGTTATTAGTTATTGACATTTAATAAATTGACAAAAATATTATGAAAATCTTAAAATATTAAATTTTAATTTTATAACATTCCGAAAATAATTAACTAAACCACTTAACACTACTTAAACTACTAATTTATTATAATGAAAATTTTTAAAAATAACATTTTACCCCATCATTAAGCCATTAAAACCTATTTAAGTGGCAGGGCTAGACTGTTCCTACGATATATTTCTCTGTCCATTTGAGTTTACTACTAAATACTCCCTTCGCTCTTTAAAGAAGTTCTCATTTTTCATTTTGAGATATTTTATTTGTTGTTTTCATAAGTAATCTTTTCATTTATATCACAAATTTTAAACAAAAATAACCTTACTCATCCTCATTTTGATATTTTAATAATGCTTATAGTCCCCACAAATCTTCTATTAACTTCATTTTAACATTTTTATATTCTTTATGGTCTCCACATGTATCTACTAACTTTATAAAAATATTTTTTTATTAGTTGTGGTCCTCATATTTTTTCCTACTAACTTTCTTTTAATATTTATAGTTCCCACTATTTCTCTATCAAATTTACTATTAAATAAAATAATGTCTCTACTATCTAAAAAATTCTATTTTTTTTAATTCTTATGAACATTCCTTATAAAATTTCATTAAGAAACGGAGAAAGTATAATATTATAAGATGTTGCGAGGACATTGAGAGCACACTCAAAAATGTTGCACTGATGCACAAACCGCTTACCAAAAAGAGGCTGGTTAATTTGTGACTTTGTATTTGGACAAAATTATGCATGAACCGACCCCATTCGATTTGTCCAATCGTAAAATACTGACATACAATAAAATAAAAAAAGACACAAAACAGCAACAGAAAGAGAAACATACAGTGACATATACCCAGATTATTAGCTAATACTATAGCAACAATGAGAGGCTAAACTGCACTTAAACAATTACCATTTTCTATCAAAATTCACAAGCACAATACCAACAACAAATGGCTAATAGCAAGCTTATGACTTCTCGTACTTATTCCGGAACATTCCCGGGCCTCGATACCCCGCCTGGTGGTGAGGACGATGGCCCGAGTATTGGGATCCCGAAAGGGTGGAGCTCAGAGCGTGTTCCACGCTCGAGCTATCGAAGCCGTAGGCACGTAGGGCCTACCGGCTTGATGCCTTTTAGTAGTGGAAGAACATTGCCTTCCAAATGGGAGGATGCGGAGAGGTGGATTTGTAGTCCGGTTAGTTTGGGTAATATTTCTACTAATAGTAATTATTATTATTATGGATCTGGGGCTGGGTCTAGGACGGTTTCTCAGCTGGCCCAGTACCAAAGACGGGCTAAATCAAAGAGTGGCCCATTAGGCCCGATTGGGCCTGTGTATTACGGCGGTGGGTTTAATACTTTCTCCCCTGTGTTGGGAGTAGGGGTTATTAATGGTGGAAGATGGAGGAATTCGGTAACCATTGAATCTCCGGGCTTGGCGTCGGGCCGATTTGATGAAAACTTGGGTGTTGAAGGCGGTGGTGGAAGTGACGGTGGTCGGAGATCTTGTCCTGGCGATGCTACTCATTGGTTAGATTCATGGAGCAGGCCGCTTAGCCCGACCCAAGGTAATTCATATTTATGCTTTAAAGTAGTTCAATTTTAGATTGTGAGGTATGACATAGGGAAACATCAAATACATCTACCAAATTATACATATTCTATTTTTTTTTTTTAATCTTTATGCATTTACATTTTACATATTTGAATATCTAGATATTTTATACATTAATTAACTTGTTATTAAGGGTGAGTTCGGTATGAAGCTGCATTATGTCCTAAAAATTATTTTTATACTTTTTTATTTATTCTCTTGAATATTACAAAACACATGTATATTATTTTATCTAAAAGTAACAAAGTAATAAAAAGTCAAATATTATTAGTTATTTCAAAATCTATAAATTGATAAATAAAAAAGTTAATGACTTCTGCTATAGTATCTCCTTATCAAAAGTTTTACTTTTGTTTAAAGACCTATATTATGGCTAGTTGAATAATAAGTTTGATTAATGGAGAGATTTTATCGTATGCTTGTATTTTGTTTGATTTTTTCTTTAAGTTGTATGGGTTTATAAAATAGAATTGATAAAAAGTCCCTCTAATTTATGGAATGACAATATAAACATTAGATAAATAAAAGTTTGTAGTAGTTGAATCTATTATTGGTTTCATTTTAAAAATATAACATTATGCACATATTGGTCATCATAATGTTCTAACTCTACACAAACAAATGCGTTATTCTATCCTAAATCTTATCCTAATCATGACCAAATTTTATGAACCATAAGGTACAACTCTAAATTTTAATTACTTTTACTATACACAAACAAAATTAATAAGATTTTATGAATAAAATTCTTTACAATGTGCTATATATAACCCACAATATTAGTGAACATCAGAAGAGTCTGATACAATGCACCCGAATGAGGACATGAAGTGCTCGAACGAGTGCCGTCAATCCCTCCTATTGTGTTCTTGTTTTGAACGCCGATTTTGGGACGCATCAGTGTTTTGCTTAGAGCTGTTCAAAAGTGACCCGACCCGAAAATTCGATTCGAAATCGAAAGTAAACCGACCTGAAAATGTGTTCTTTTTTTAGGTTTATCGAATTGACATTACCCGACTCGAAGCTATATACAAACCGGTTGACAACCGAAAATGAGAAAACTGAACTCGAGCTGTAATCGATTTTTCTAACCGACACATGACCGTTAACCGAAATTACCCGAACCTAATAATGACCGACCCGAGTCATATCCGACCCGAATCATGCTCAAGCCGAACTCGATCCAGCTAAAACCGACTTAACCCGAACGAAGTTTAGATCGAACTGCTATAAACCCAAACCAATTTTTTACATAGAAGTATGATTGACTCATATTCAATCATCTATTAGTTACTCTAATAAAGTCATAAATATTTTAATAAAATAAATTTTATAAATACATGATTTCATATATTTAGAGTTAATAATCAATGGTCAGTGTTTATTTAACTACTTTTAATCGAATTAGATGAAAATTGATAGAACTTTATAATTTTAATTTTCTGGTCAAACAAGTAAAAGTAACAATGTAATAATGATCACTAATTGATTTGCATTTTCACTATTTTGCTTTAAGTAAATGAACCTTATCATCAATTAAAAAATGACCAACAACTTAATCTGATACTGATTCAATCAATAATAATTAGTAATTCGCAATTTGTAGCCGAATTCTACTTGAAAAATACCCGAACCCGATCTGTATCTGGTAAAACCGAACTAATTATTAACCGATGACAACCCTAGACCGATTGAAACTCGACACGAACTTTAACCGACTCCGACCGGATACTAACCCGATAGTTCGAATAACCGATCTTCAACCGAACCGTAACTAATCGACCCGACACGAGTATGACCCGTCGCAACACGCATCCGAGATATAACCGATCCGAAATACAATCGAATCGAATGACACCCATCCAAAACCGACCCGACAATCCGAATGAACACATCTGATTTTGCTAGATGTTCTTTTAGTTATATTGTGGGTTATATATAAGACTTAAAATTAGTAAGAATAAAAGGGAAAGGCTAGCTAATACATAGAGAGAGGCTAATACGTCATGTGTTTTGGGACACGTCATGTGCGTGTGCTTTGTTTATCAAAGTATTGATCATTTCATTGTGTGTGTGTCTCCATACTCCATCTTTTTTTTTTACTTTTTTCTACACTTCTTCTCACCATTGTTAGATCCAAGACTCTTCCCTTTCAGGGATAATTATAGAAAAAAAATTAACTAAAAGAAATAAATACACATTACTGCTTGCATCGCGGCAAATGGGACTTGGGCAACTCGGCAGGGACCTAGACTTATGTTTCAAATTGACAAATCTAATTGTGCATATTTATAAATTATAAAAATAAATTAATTATGATTTTTTCCTTAATAATGTTTTAACTTTTATAAATAAAAAAATTTAAAAATTAAAAGTAACTAAATAATAATATAGCAAGCAAATAAGAACCCGTATAGTGTAAGAGTTCGAGTATTAATTATGGTCAATAAATGTCACCCATATCAACCATGTTAGTTTTTTTAGGGCGGATTTAGATTTTTACATGACATTTTATCATGTCAATGAAAGAGTGAATACAAAAGATTCAAACAAGAATTGTGCCTCAAACCATAAAGGAATAAAAGCTTAAGCAAGGCTTGATCACGAGTTATCACCAAAAGATTCATCGTACCTTACTTTCCGATCTTCAACCATTGAACAAGCTGAAATTTTTGTAGACATTATATTAGATTTTCTTTCGACGTAATTAAAGATGTTTAAAATAGATTCGATAATTCGATATTTATTTAATAGTGTAATCAAATCCGACCTTACTCGACTTCAAATTGAATTTATAATTATGTGAAAATCATTGTGGACACAAGAACTAATTTTAATCGATCTATATTAAACATTTGATCCAAAATCGACCTGATGATTTGAACATCACCTCTGGACGTGACAAATGGATTAGTTTGGCAAAAGTTGACTAAAGCTGTTGTCTTGTTTGATCAGTTTGAAGTATTGGTTAATAAGTATTTACATCACCTATAAGACGATTCTTTGTAAGTGTTTTGTACTAACAATTCCACTTAAAATATAAATAAATAACATCGAAACAGTAATATGTGCTTTTGAGTTCTAATATTATATATATATATATATATATATATATATATATATATATATATATATATATATAAACTCAATCAATAACTTTAACAGCTCGTTAAGGCTGACTCTACGTATGTAAATACTTCATTAATCTCAAATAATTTCAAAAGTGATTTTAAATAATACTAATAATAAATAACATCTTTTTCAAAAGTTTTGACTATCCATTTACTACCCTTGTTTTCTTGCTTTTGGATCCATATGGCTATATAAATAATTGTAAAATTGACCTTTAGTACTTGAAAATGTCAACCATTGATATTTATTCTTTTACATGTGCAAAGTTTTAGACATTGCTTTAAGTTGTTGAAGATGATAAATGCCAAGAGTTATGATATATAATTGTAAAGTTTCCCTAGCTATATTGTGTAGAATCGATTTTGGAAAAGTTTTTTGATTGTCTTAGAACCCTTTAGCGTTCAGTAGAGTTGTTCGTTCGGATCATTACTTTAATTTTAAGTTAGGTGTTTTGGATCGATTTAAAATCTAGTCTTTTGTCCATATTGGTTTTTATATAATTTTAAAGTCGTGTCAAGTCGAATTCAGTTACAAGGTCAGGTAAATATCGGATCGTCAAATCTATTTTGAACACCTCTGTCTCTATGTAATAACTAAAAATATTTGCTAAGGTGTTAATGATGTTCTAAATTATCTAGGTTTTAGCAATAAATTTCATCAGGTTGTATTTAAGAACAAACATTTTATTTCAAATTTTCAACTTTTGCTATTCTTAAATAATTGTAGAATTGTTTCAAATTCAAATTCGATTTTTTATTTTTATTTTCCATACATTAATTTTGAGCTAATTCTAAATTTTTAAATAAAATTATCATCGTCAAACATAACATAAAACATATTGGATTTACTCTTTTAAAATGAAACTTAGTTTGAATCCAGAAATTCTTAAATTCCCAATCAAATTAGTGGGTAGATTAAGATGGCATACGTTAGATACACAACAAAATTTGTGGAGATAGTATACTTTGACTTGGATAGAATTACAATTTTGACATTGTAGTTATTATCTTGTTTGAGGAGTCCAACTTTACTACAACAATTGATAAATTATCGTTGTTAAAAATTTAGCTCAATTACAAGTTAAGAAGTTGAAGACTAACGATATATTAAGAGATTTTTCACATAGTTGAAAGTGTTAACTGATTTATAAGGTCAGCTAAAATTTGTACTTTTATGTGTTAACTCTGCTAATCCAGGGAGTTCCTTGGGGTAAAATAGCTTATTTGAACAAACTACACAAAATAATGAGTTTGGTCGACTAAGCTGATATCAACTAATCAAAATAACCACTACAATTAGCTAGTGCTATTGACTACCATCTATTTGCCATATATATATTTGGCAAAATGACTATTTTGTCAGTTATTTGTTGACTTTTAACTTGTTGGTTAATCAAACATAAACTAAACAATCAACTCATACAAGTGACTTAATGTTACCAATTAAGCAAACAAACCAACTGTACAACAAACAACTAACCGTCAACAACTAATTTTAAACCCCTATCTATGAAGTATTAGTTAGAGTATATAACATATCGTGAGACTTCAACCATCAGCTTAAACATTTGGTTGAGTTGGTTCCTTGACAATTGACATGGTAATAGAGTCAACGTGACAAGAGGTCACGAGTTTGAATCTCAATCATCCCTCATTTAAAGTGGAATACTCAGGCCCTATACACATCCACACTTGTAGCCCAATAGGCTCTCATGTGGAGGGGGCGTACTATAATTTGTAATATTTTTTGAGACCTAAATCATCAAATTGAGCTTTTAATTGAGTTAATTTTTTGACGGTATTTAACAAGCATAACCTGTTTAATTTCAAATAGGTGAGCTAAATGTGAATGATGAGATAATAGAGAATATAAACAACGATGTTGAACTAGAACAAGATCATAACTGCAATGGTGAGCAAGAACCAGTTGTGGATCGTGCTATTTCAAGAAGGGATATGGCTACTGAAATGTTCCCAGACAGTCAAAGTAGCAGTCCTAGGTCTTCTGCAGTTTCAAGTACAAAATCTTCCCTTTCAATGACCTCTCCTTGTCCGTTCGATCAGTCCAATAGAGATAATATCAATTCTTCAGAATATGAAATCAGGGATGTACAAGTTGATAAACATGCAAGTGCTACTAGATCTATCACAGAAAATCATTCCATTACTTCTAGTACTACTAGTTTTGAACCAGATAACAAAATTTCCAAGTATGTTTCTTCTTTTTCTTCTTTTATATTTACTACTTCTTTCGTTTTCATGTGTTTTTATCAAATAGAATTTATGAATTTTAGTGTTAAACTTTGATTATAGTTTCTCATTAATTTATATGAAAAACATATTTACGTGGCATCTTGATATTTTCGTCTTAATATAAACTTTCTAAATGTCAGCTTTTTATAATTTTTAAAAACTCCCAATTAAAATTAGTTGATGTCTAAACTTGCATTGGAATCCATAACAAAAGTGAATGAAAAGAACAAATGAAAACAGAAGGACTATAAGCATAGGAAATTTAGGTTCGGCCTGCCTAATTCTGCCAAAATAACGTTAATATTAATTTGTGTAACATACATCAATATAACATAGGAAAAATGGTAGCCGAGTCAAGAAACAAGCGGGTATGAATGTTTAGCTCACTTTAGACGACTTACTAGTATTTTGAATTCAATATTAGTAGTTTGGACAATTTGTATAAAAATTTAGGAATACTATAAATTTCCAAAAAATACAATCACAAAATCATATGTCAATAGAAGAAAAGTTTCCGATGACATATATAATTTGCACATCATTGTTAATTTATCGATATGGAACAAATTATTAACCATCAGAAATGTTACATACACTTGCAGTCCATAATTTGAAATTTGAAATTTGAATTTTTGTTAGATACTATTTAATATCAAATAGTATGGCAGTCAATAATTTGGCATAACATATTTGTTTTTGGTGTGTATTGTTCCAAAGAGAAGAAGCCAGGATAAATGCTTGGGAAAACTTGCAAAAGGCTAAAGCTGAGGCTGCTATTCTGAAACTTGAGGTATGCTGCTCTGAAGTTATACCATTATCATCATCATACTTGCTTTTCAAATGAAACAAGATTATCATCATACCCAATGTATCCCGCTTATAGAATAACTATGATTAGGATTTGGAGAGAAAAATACGATGGTAACTCATCCCCTTAAAAGAGAGTACGGTCAAAAAGTCTTTCGGCTCAAGGAAAACTATGAGTATGTTTTTTTTTAATTTACATTTTGATTACAGGAGAAATTGGAAAAGAAGAGAGCATCATCAATGAACAAAATCATGGAGAAATTACAAAGAGCGGAAATTAAAGCCCAAAAGATGAGAAATTCAAAAGTTAATAGCAAAGATGGGAGTGAAAGTCGAGCAATTTCGAAAACAACTTCAAAAATTCCATCATTTTGTAAAAAAATTCGATTGAATTCTTCAACTAGGAATTGTTACACTTGCTATATGTTTTAGGGTTTTATGGAATGAAATGAATGAATTATTATATCATTTCATAATGTCCCATTTTATGCACTTGAAAATGGGCTTTAATTTGTAGTAGATTAGTCTTTGTAAATTACATTACTCCTTTGTAAATTACATTACTCCTTTGCACATAAACATTATATATATATATATATATATATATATATATATATATATATATATATATATATATATATATATATATATATATATATATATATATATATTATCTCTAGGATTTAGGATGCTATTTTATGTAAAACTATGCTTGTCAATTGTCAACTGCCAATTATTTAGTACAAAAGAAATCATAGGATACTCTACTCTTGAAAGTAAGTCCTACATAGTGAACCTTTTATTAGTGTGTACAAATACAATGTAATGTTAATTACAAAATTTCTCTGAAACAATAAAAAAGTAATAAGTGCTTGTATTACAAAACGTAAGAAGTAAGAATTTCAATTTACAACTTATTGGAAGAAAACTATACAAATTTATAAAAATTAAAGAAAAAATTACCTAAAATAATTCAATCTTTTTTCAATTTTCCTACCATAAGTTGAACTATCATTTAAACATGAATAATCTCATATGTTGTGGCATTTAATTGGTATTATTGTTATTTTCCGTCAATCTGTTACTTTGATTTAAAATGAAATTTCCTTTATTTTTCCTCCCCATTTTACTTACCTAAATTAATTTTTTTACTTTTCTTTCCTGATTAGCTTTAACTCCAACCAAATACCCACCATTGAAGAGAAAGACATTCACCTTTTAAAAGGAAGACCTCCATTGACGTATGCCTCATCCGTAGGAAAGCAGAATATTAGTAAAATATTTTATTTTATATTTTATATTATTTTGATTTAGTTTCCTTAATCTTAATATTTAGTTTTCTTATTAAATGGTCAAATGATGTATAAATAGAGGTGTTCCTTTCATTGAATAACCAATACAAACCAAGTATTCACCAGATTAAACTCTAACTAAATTCCGCATTATGATTTTCTACATGGTATCAGAGCCGTAAGGTTTTTCTGGACGGAAAAACTCTATCGGTATTTTATCATTGATCATAATCGACCAAAATCGATCCAAACAAAAAGCAAATAAAAAAAAGAACCAATCAAACCAGGACCATGATTTCCATGGCACAAATGGAACAAAATGTTTCAACTTTTTCAAAAAATGACCCAAAAACTTGAACAACCAATCCAAATTGAAAAACTAACCTACCAAAATTACACCACGTGGTGTACACAAATGAAAACAGAAATCGGTGATCGGAGGAGGCTCAACCATAACACCGTCATCTCTCCATCCACCACAAATCCACAATGGGTCCAGAACGATTGTATGGTGATCTCATGAATCATCAACAATATCTACCGAGACCTTATAGAATATTTTCTTGACTGCACTACCTCCGCTCGAGATTTATGGACAAGAATCCACTTCATTCTTGGACCCGTTCCGCTGCCTCACGTTGATGAGACCATTCAGCGTGAGGTCGCGAGGGAGAGAAATATGGTAGAAAAGACATCATCGAAATTTAATCCCTCAAAAAATCAAAAATCAAATTTAAAAGCAAAACCAAATAAACCAAATCAAAATCCAGAAAACCAATATCAAAACCATACTCGAAAATCAAAAATTTTATGTCTAGAACATCACAACAGTACCCAAAAGTCAAAACAAGAAAACCAAAATCAAGAGGAATCAACCGAAAAAGGGAAATGGGGAAGGGGTTCAAAAGAGAGAAAAAGAAAGAATTCAACATATGGGGAAATAAGGGTGATTCTTTCTAAAAATAATCCATTTTACAATAATAAGAAGCAAAACCTACAACCCTTTAATTCCTACGGTCCACTTACCCAATTACCCAAAAATAAGCTTACCCAATTTTCTTTACCCATTTTCTCACCCTTAAAAAATGTGGCCTTTTATCCAAATTCAAAAAATTGAAAATCAATTATGACAAATTTACTGAAAAGATGAAGATGATCAAAATGTCCTTTGTAAAATCAAAAGATCAACTAACAAATTTTTTAATCAAGGCAATTGGCTCAAAATCAATGTTAAAAATATTTTTGGCAAGTACGGTCTCGGTAAATCCAAGACCAAATTTTGAGGGGGAGTGTAGGAAAGTTGAATATTAGTAGAATATTTTATTTTATATTTTATATTATTCTGATTTCGTTTCCTTAATCTTAATATTCCGTAATATTTAGTTTCCTTATTAGATGGTCAAATGATGTATAAATAGAGGTGTTCCTCTCATTAAATAATCAATACAAACCAAGTATTCACCAGACTAAACCCTAACCAAATTCCGCATTATGATTTTCTACATCATCTTCTTTATGCGTCGTCTACTTTTCGGCCTTTTTCCGGTTAACTCCCATCAAATACCAAAGTATCAATGACAAGTTTTCTAAATTTTTTTCCTACAATTTAGGGTTTCAAATTTCCTCTTTTTCTATTCTAATTATGCATGTTGTTAATTTTTCTTAATTTGATCTGTGCTAGGTTGTTTATGTGATTCCCTAACAATAAAATGATTATCTATACACTATGAAGTTGTTATTGTGCAACATCTACTTTTGCTTATTAGTTGCTCCGTGAAGTAGCTAATGCTACTCATATTTGCACTATAAAATTGTTATTGCGCAGTAGCTACTTTTGCATATTAGTTGCTACTGTGTAGTATTCATCAACTGTTATAATATGTGTTTTTTATATTGAAGTAAGTCTTTTTATGTATTATAATAAGTATTTTTACATACTGAAGTAGGTATTTTTTTATATGAACATAGACATTTTAAATAGTTAAAGTAGACATTTGAAATAGTTATATAGTAGTTGTTTTTACATATAAAAATAGATGCTTTTGAATACTAAAATAGGTGTTTTTACATACTAAAGTAGACATTAAAAATAAGTTATAGCAGACATTTAAACTAGATATAATAGGTGTTTTGCAAGTTATAGTAGGTATTTTTAGTCAATAAAGTAGATATTTTATCAGAGTATATTAAGTAAATGAAAACACATTCATTATGAATCTGAAAAAAATTCATTACAACTGTTATTTCATTTGTATTATGACCAAATTGATTTTGAGATGGAAATTAATCAAATTGTTGCATAAAATCTTCCTTTTAATTAGAGACGGAATAATATCAAAGAACAATTACAATGTAGATTGAATATGAAATGAAAATTATGTGCTTAATGGAAACAATGACTGTTTAGAAGAAGTTAGTTAGCATTTTCCTTATTAATGAAAAATTGCTTCTAAAAGGCTAATTTTTTGCTCGTTTACAGATAAAGAACGAACATAGCATTTATTCTACACAGTGCCAATCTTTTGCCTATTTTTGCAAGGAAAGGGCTACCAGGTCATAAGCACCTAGAGTACCCGGTTACTTCATTTCATTAAAACGATAAGTGTCATATTCTAATTGGATGGTTTAATTTTATTTAAAAAATCAGAAAAAAAAAACCCCGAAAAGCCATTTTCCTTGGTCTTCTTAGGACATGTTCTCTTCGTCTGATCTGATTGGATCTGATCTGAATTTACTAAGGTCTGATCTGATCTAATATGAGCTGGTCTGATCTGGTCTGATTCAGTCTGATCTGATCTGAATCTTTCTGATCTGGTCTGATCTGATCTGATCTGGTCTGGTCTGATCTGGTCTAGTCTGATCTGAAACTTTCTGATCTAATCTGAATAGTTATAATGATTATTATTATTATTATTTATTATTATTATTATTATTATTATTATTATTATTATTTATTATTATTATGTCTTATTATTAATATTACTAACTACATAGTTATAATGATTAATAATAATAATAATAATAATAATAATAATAATAATAATAATAATAATATAATAATAATAATAATAATAATAATATAATAATAATAATAATAATAATAATATAATAATAATAATAATAATAATAATATAATAATAATAATAATAATAATAATTATAATAATAATAATAATAATAATAATAATAATAATAATAATGGTATGGCTTGATCTGATCTGATCTGGTCTGATTTGGTCTGGTCTGATCTGATCTGATCTGGTCTGATCTGAAACTTTCTGATCTGATCTAAATAGTTCTGATCTGATTTGATCTGATCTGGTCTGATCTGATCTGATCTGGTCTGATCTGATTCCAATAAAAATAAATAATAATAAAAAAATTAGTTGAAGAGAACCCCTTCTTAGTCTCTATGACTTTTTCACAGCATTATCACTTTCACAGCATTATCACTATCTTCATCTTCATTTCTTTTCTACTCTCAATTTCAATCTCCTCATCCCAATCTTTCTTTTCATCATCATCTTCATCTTTAAATTCCTCGGGGGCGAATCAATTGGGTTTCCCATCTTTTTCTTTAGATCTTCAATCAGGTAATCAAGCTTCATCATCAATTTTCTCTTTTCATTTTTTTTTTCGATATTGAAAACCTTAGAATTGTGATGACATGGGTATTGGTAAAGCACTATGGATAACCTAAAATCAGACAAATATGCATTATAGTGATTTCTATCTTCATTTCTGATAATCTGAGATTATGTTTCTCTTTTTATTTTTGTTTGATTTTTTGTGAAGGGTTAGCAATAACAATGATATCAGGTTAATTGTTCAAACTATCTAATCTGTTTTTCAATTTTTTTGTAGCGGATGAAAAATCATCAAAGAGAGACATGTTGAATGCATTTGTGCCTGTGGGCATTGCAATACAATCTTCTTTCGACTGAACAATATGTGTACTTTCAAATATTTTTCTAAAATTACCTGCTTTGGGATAGAAAATTGAACTACTAAGACATGTAATTATCATCATACGTACTTCCAAATATATCATTTTGGGTTGTGATATCTTAGATATTCTACTAATACACTATGTAATTTAAATGTTCATGGAATGTGGATTTGACTTTAAATTTAGTCTTTAACTTGCTTTAAGTCTTGAAGTGATCCATCTTGAATTTAACCAGTCTTCGTGAAATGTTGCATATTGAAAAGCAAAGGATGCTCAATTGCGATATGATTCTCTTTTGGGTGTGGAGGTTGTGGAGTTGTCATTTGATTTGGATGGTGGCGCAAGTGGTTGCAAAGGATTTGGTTGAGGAGGGTAGTGCTGGGTTGAGTGGCGGTGTTGGGTGAGGGAGTGGATTTTATTCTTTTTTTTTTTTTGTGTGTTTAAGTTTAAAAAAAGTCAAACAAGTTAAGGTAACCTGTACAACAGGTTATAAGTTTTTTAGCCATTTTCTTGCACAAATAGGCAAAAGGTTGGTCATGTGTAGTTGGCCCTTTATCTGCAGACGAGTCAAAGGTTAACTTTTTAAAAATAAATTTTTTCTTTTTTAAATGTTTTATTTATTTTAGTTAGACTTTACCTCCTTAGTATTGTCTCTCATAAGAGGTGCTGAATTTAAACCAGTTCAATTGGCATCTTATTGGAATAACTTTCCAAACCTAATCTGTCACATTGAACAATAATAATCCCGATTTTTATTTGTAGCCACCTTTTTTTATTTTATCGCCACCCCCCTTCGAATGAAATTACGAATTTGACCCTGTAATTTAAATATTTACAAATTTGCCATTGAAGTTAATAACTTTTCATTTTCATTTTTTTTAATTTTTTTTTTAAAATTTTATTTATATTATTATTGTTGTTATTATTATTATTATTGTTATTATAATAATTATTATTATTGTTATTATTATTATTATTATTATTATTATTATTATTATTTAAATAAAAGTAACTTAAAAAATAAATTAATTAAATAAAAGAAATTTTATAAGTCGAAATTAAAAAAAAAAAACCAGTCGCACGTTTTGTGCGACTCATTTTTTTTTTTTTGAATTTCGACTTATAAAATTTCTTTTGTTTAATTAATTTATTTTTAAGTTACTTTTATTTAAATAATAATAATAATAATAATAATAACATTTAAAAATATAAATTAAATATAATAATTAAAACAAAAATAATAATTTAATAATAATAATTATAACATCCACAATAATAATAATAATAATAATAATAATAATAATAATAATAATAATAATAATAATAACAAAAATAATAATAATTATAATAACAATAATAATAAATAATAAAAATAAAAAACAAATAAAAATTTAAAAAAAAAAAAACCAGTCGCACAAAACGTGGAACTAATTTTTTTTTTTTTTTTTTAAATTTTTTTTTTCTGAATTTCTACTTATAAAATTTCTTTTTTTTAATTAATTTATTTTTTAAGTTACTTTTATTTAAATAATAATAATAATAATAATAAAAATAATAATAATAATAACATTTAAAAATATAAATTAAATATAATAATTAAAACAAAAATAATAATTTAATAATAATAATAATAATAACAACCACAATAATAATAATAATAATAATAATAATAATAATAATAATAATAACAAAAATAATAATAATTATAATAACAATAATAATAAAAAATAATTTTTTTTTTATTTTTTTATTTAAAAAAATAATTTTTTTTTTTGAATTTCGACTTATAAAATTTCTTTTGTTTAATTAATTTATTTTTTAAGTTACTTTTATTTAAATAATAATAATAATAATAATAATAACATAAAGAATAATAATTATAATAACAATAATAATATAAATAAAAATAATAAAAAAAATTAAAAAAATGAAAATGAGAAGTTATTAATTCCATTGTTTATAAATTTTTAAAGTTTAGGGGCAAATTCGTAATTTTATTAGAAGTGGTGGCGATAAAATGAAAAAAGTGGCGACAAATAATAATGCCATAATAATTTCCCAAATTACCGAACTATAAATAGCCGGTGATTGATAGGAAGACTCAAATCTGTTGACGGGGTATTCAGGTTGCGCGACGCTAGCGAGCGAGAGAAGGGGAATAGTTTAGAGAGGGAAAATCCGCGCTAGGGTTTCCGTAATTCCATAAAATCGAAAGGTAAAAAATAGTTTTTAAACTACTGCTTGATTTTGTTCTAATTGCTTTTCGTCCTGTAAAATTTCAATTTCGTGTAAGTAATCTCTAAATTTACTAATTGACTTTGATAGTTTTCGAGTAGTGTCAAAATTTATTCAATTAGTTTGGGGAAAAGGGATGAACCTTGCGATGATGATGATGATGTATGTGTGTGAGGAAGATGTGTGCTTATTATGTGCAGGAAGCGAGTGTGAGAGGAGGAGGAGAGAAAGAGGAGAGAGAAGAGGGTTGAGAGATTTCAAGTGGAGGAGAGAAGAGAGGAACAGAAAGTTTCAATTTGTGGTCGTATCTTCGGTCTTTTTGGCTTCTTTCCAGCTTTCTAGGGTTTTTGGATTTCTTCTTTTTGCACCATGGAAAGAAAACTTGTGGTAAGTTCTTATTATTTACCAATTTTTGTTGTCATTGATGTTTTTCAATAATATATGATTTTGATCAGATTTAGATATATTTTTTAGGTTCTTGGTATCCCATGGGATGTCGATACAAATGGGTTGAAGGAGTACATGGTAAAGTTTGGTGAATTGGAGGATTGCATTGTCATGAAGGTATACATTCTAGCCTTTTTGGGATTCTGATTTGAGTTATCAGATGATCTACTGTTCAAGTAACACTTTTTCTAGTTTTAACTTTGTTTTAGGTTTCCTCTTTAGTTCAGATGAAGCGTTTCTCTTTCTTTCCTGTTGAGTTGTGGTTAATGTGTTTGTTGAGCTCCTTATTTCTTGTGGCTGCATTTATTACTTTGTTAAGAAAGCTTAACTGCATGGTCTTAAATTTGGCACAAGATGTTAATGAGAGTATTATGCACATAAAAATTTCTACTATGACTGAAATTTGAAGGTGGAGGCATTCAGTTTTTCCAATTAGTTTGGCACAGTTTTAGTGTTCTGGTACATTCTAGGGAGTTTTTGTTTTGCTTTGATTTTATATGTTCTCTTTTACACTATATTTAATGTTCACATGGGGGACTTCAAAGGACAAATAAGAGTATTGAATTGATGATGTGATACACTTGGTTGAAAAAGCGCACTTGAAGTGCACCACGCGCCTAGGCGTGAGGTGCACCAAGGTGACTAGAAACGCCTCAGAAACTCGAGGCGCAATGCAATACAGGATGCGGACTGATTACCCTTACAGAAATAGTTTATTTGAATTTAAAAGAGAAAAAGCCTCTTTATTTGAACATTTATTTCATCAACTCCTACTGCATCTTCATACCCTCTGGATCCTTTAAGAGAATATGGTCAACTCAAAACTATATTATCTTATGACTTTATTAGCTAAGTAGTGTTTATCTAACTTGTTTGTTGCAATAATATAAATTTCATAGTTGTTTTAACTATTAAATATATTTACAATTGACTTTGGAGCCCTTTAGTGGATTTCGCATACGAAAAGTATGCACCTTCGCCTTGTACCTTGCGCTTGGAAAAAAACACTTTTGCGCCTCGCGCTTCTTAAAACTAAGGATACAATAGAAGGTCAAGTGTTTGATGTTGTCTTGATATTGTGGGTCATGCAGATGTGAAGTGGTGAATTATATTTGGCAATTTACGAATACCTTAGCATTTTGAACAATTTTATAGAACACCAGTAACATAATAATTTGTATTGGAGGGAGTAGTTTACTTTTCATTTCCATCCCTTTTTTTTAATTCTATAATAGTAAATGATGTAGTTATGTAGGAGGTAGAGTGCATCACACCTAGGCTGTGATGCTACCTTTTTTCCTAATGTGTTTTGGTTGTTTGCTATTGAATAGTCCCTTATCTTCTCTCTTGTTTTAGGAACGTAGTACTGGAAGATCACGTGGTTTTGGCTATGTCACTTTTGTGTCTGATGACGATGCTAAGGTATAGTAGCTTTGTACTCTTGAAGCTCGAATTTTGCAAAAGGCTGCCTTTTACTTCTATGTCTATTCAATGTCTTTGTTTTTGATGATTCTTGTTTTGTCGAACTGATCTGAACTACTTCCTGGGTTTCAGAAAGCTCTGTCAATTGAGCATCAGCTTGGCAACAGAACACTCGAAGTAAAAGTGGCAACACCAAAGGTCTATCAATAGCCAACACTTTGTTCTTGGCATTAGTAGAAGTTACTTAAAGGACACCTTCCATTTTTACTGTTGATTTATTGTTATTGGTATTCATTAATTGAAATTGGAAAATTTTACAGGAAGAGATGATGAGATCATCCACAAAAAAGATAACCCGGATATTTGTTGCTAGAATAGCACCAGCTGTTACTGAATCTGCCTTCCGAAGGTGAATTTTGTGCTAGCCTGAATTGGAACTCGGATTAATTCTTTCCATGAACATTTTTAATTTTATTTAACCGCTTTAGTTTGATTTATGTTTTAACTCTTAATTTCCTGCACTTGGTTCTTTTCACTTCAGCCATTTTGAGAAATATGGAGACATCACTGATCTTTACATGCCTAAAGTACGTTTTAGTTTTGATCTTGAATGCATCTTATCTAGTTGACCTCTTAGTATCTCTCATTTTTAATCACGAGGTTAAGCTGAACATTTGTTGAAATTGTGCATCTGATAGGATCCCACAACAAAAGGACATCGTGGAATTGGGTTTATTACTTTCGCCAGTGCAGGTAAACTTATAGAAGTCCTGTTGCTGCTTTTTGATAGATTTTGTCATGGCTTTTGTTATGTTTCAATTGTGGGATGAACTTTTTTTCTGTTTTAATGAAAATGATGCTGAATTCTCCTGGTTAATTTAACTAGTATCAAAGTTTGAAGGTTTGGCCCAAGGAGGAGGGTATGTTGTCGCAAATAAAAGGTGTATATATTCTGGCTAGATTTTAGATGACAAAGACAAGCTTTGAAGTGGATCGATGAAAGTTATGCTTCAAAGCTCAATCATGTCTCAAAGATCTTTGTTGGATTTTTGGATCTACATTTTCGATTTTTATGGCTTTTAGTGTTGCCCTTTCATTTTTTTTTCTGGTAGAATACTAAATATTGATGTTAATTGTGGTTGAGAAGGGTTCAAGCAAACTGAAAATTTAAGTAACTTGTTTCTATTTGATTGTGTGCAACTGTGTGCATGTGTGCTTGTAAGTGTGTATTGGAGAAGAATGGGGGTTGGTGTTAGTGAGGAAGGTTGTTATGATGAGTGTAGCTTATAAGTGGCTTTATGATTCAGTTTTGGTTAGTAAATGAGGACAATCATGAGATTTTTTAATGGATGTTTTTGTTGAGGAACCCTGCTGATCAATGACGTAATGATGATATGTGACTAGGGTGGCTTTTGTTTTGGTATGAAATTATCTATTCGAAAGTTTAAGGCATCCTTAAGATCTGTATGGCTTTTCGAATCTGTATTTAACTGCTTAGTGATGGTAAAATTGTAATTCACTCTTTCTTGCTTTGATAGTGGGGACCATTTAGGATTTACTGATTCTTGCCTTCTTCACTTCTTTAGGTTCATTTGGGTTAAATTTGGAATGCCACGCTTACACTTTTGGTTCATTTTGGGCTAAATTTTGATGCCATGTTTACACTTGCGTAATACGATAAGTATACACTACATAGCACTTGTATATAATGATCTCTCTTCAAGAGGGTGGGTGGTGTGAATGGGTTTGATGTCAAATGCTACTTTTTGCACAAAGTCTTTTTTTATTGATTATTTTGAAGTTTCGACTATCATTTTGCAGCAAGTGAGAAGCCTAGTCTGTTTGACTAGCATGCATTACTGTGACAATCTCGATATATTTCGCAATTAAAATTTTACCAACTAAAAGAACATTTGTAAATTGTAATGTATCAGTTCTCAACTTAATGAAACTGCCTAAGCTCCAACCATTGCACCTGTGTAACACCTTACCCATCTTCTAGGTAGGGTTGTGAGGAATACTGTTATATGCTTTGAAGCTTACAAATTCAGGCACTGTTCAGGCTATTCCATTGAGCTTTTCACCTACTTGCTATAGCAAGTTGCTTCCACTCCTAGAGCTTTCCTCCAAATCCATGCCATGTATCTGTAATTTGTGTACTTTTCTTACCAAATCCTTATTAGCAATTTTAATCTCTTCTAAATCAAAATTCTTCTGTCTTATCCAAAGATTTTCAAAATGGAACATTAAACCCGCGGGCTACACAAGCAGATGAGATATGAGTGATTTGTTGGTTCATATGCTATCTGTTCAAAGTGCATACCTGATCACATTGTGTATACCGAATCCAATTAACAAAAGCTCTCTTAGGTATTGTGTGTTGCTCTAGTACTACGAGCTGATTCCTGCAAGTAACCTCAGGAAATCTACCTTGTAACATTTTGTGGTCCTGTTTGATGCTGTACTCTTCAATAATCAAGAAGCTATTTCATCCTCGATGCAACTTAATAACTTCAACACACTGCATATTTTTCTCAAGATCCAAGATAGAGTTTTAAAGGAGTTCAGCATCTGTGCTTTTTTGTTTGTGTCATGTTTGGTATATACACAATCTGCAGTTGTCATTTTTGTTCTAGGTATTAATGGAATAGTTTGGACCAACCCTTCTGTTTTTATCTTTGACAAATAATGATATTGGGACTTGGAATACTGTGGCCTATCATGCAGATTCTGTAGACAACTTGATGAATGATACACATGAGTTGGGTGGCTCCACTGTTGTAGTTGATCGAGCAACTCCTAAGGTAATAAAGCGTTCTTCTGTGTTCTTTGTATCCCGAGTTCTTTAATTTATGACTGAAACCATGTCGAGTGGGAGAGGACACAGAAAGAGAGGGAGACTTTGAGTGATTGTGGATCATGAAATGATCTTGCTCTATTGGTTTTCATGCCCCTTTTACTCTTCTTTTGGGTTATGTATGTCCATACTTTTACGACCTATTTGGTTATTTGATATCAAATGAGATTAATAATGGAAATTTAATGTATTTTAATTTTAGCTAAAAAAATCACTTGACAATGTTTGTAATTATGCTTTTCATACTCTTAATCGTTTTCATTTCTTCAAAAAACTTATTTCATATTTTTTAACTTCACAGTTAAATCCTATGATGGGCAGTATTTCATATTTTTTTAACTTCTATGGTTTAACATTGTTTCAGGAAGATGATTTTCGGCCATTTAGCAGAGTTCCTTATGGTGGTCGTGGTGGCCATGGTGGCCGTGGTGGATATGGTGGTCGTGGTGGATATGGTGCATATGATGCCTATATAAGTGCTGCTACAAGATATGCGTCCATAGGTGCTCCTACCTTGTATGATCATCCAGGTTCTCTTTATGGAAGTAAGGCTCCTTTGCCCTTGTGTTTTGCACCCGCTGTATGTTGTGAAAGAAAGCTATTTCTGAAACTAATCATGTCTTCATACTAAACATTAGGGGAGCCAATTAGAGGAGTTGGAAGAAAGATATTTGTTGGAAGGCTTCCTCAGGAAGCAACTGTGGATGATCTTCGTCAGTATTTCGGTAGATTTGGTCGCATCTTGGATGTTTATATTCCAAAGGTAATTAGTATGTTAATCATTGAAGTGGTCTCTGTGAATTTGACTGACTGAGAACGTAATTCCCTGGTATAGTTAATCATTGAAGTGGTCTCTGTGAATTTGACTGACTGAGAACGTAATTCCCTGGTATAGGATCCCAAGAGATCTGGGCATCGTGGATTTGGCTTTGTAACGTATGCTGACGATGGTGTTGCTGATCGTGTAGCAAGACGGCCTCATGAAATTTTAGGGCAGCCGGTAAGCAACAGATATCATGTGATCCATTTGTGTTGATGTTAGGTTGACAGATTACCTTCACATTTTGTGTGAGAAATTTGAAGCATTCTAAAAAAGTACCTTTTTAATATTTTCTCTTATAGGTTGATTAGCCCATCATCCTATTTTTAAATTGTAAAATTTGCATTTCTTGCTTCTTTGACATAGCTCTATTGCGTTCCTACAATTGGCACAATTACCTGTATAACTGTATTGCACTTTTTTTTGTTCAATTATAGGTTGCCATAGATTCAGCTACTCCAGTTGATGAACCTGGTCCGAGTGGAGGAGGTCTATTAATGGACAATCCTGAACCTTTCGAAAGTTACGGTCCCATGCGCAGTAGTTATGGAAGAATGTACTCGAGCCTGGATTTTGATGATGTGAGTATAAGTTACTGTGTTACTATTAAAATATTGATCCTCTTATAAAACTCTGCAGTTGTATGTGACATGTGGATTCACTTGTGTTGCGTTCTGTAGTTTTTCCAAATGTTTGATTGATGGCTAATTGTTCCATTCTGATTATGCAGTGGAGTAGTAGTTACAGCTTCAGCAGCTCAAGACCTTCGAGAGCAGCTGATTGGAGGTACCGACCATATTAGTGTGGCGTCTTAAAAACATCATCGGTAGCTAAAGCTTGATAGCGCATAACTTTACAGACATTTACTTTAAACAATTTGTTTGGATGATGTAGGAAGTTCCTTTTGATAATTTCTCCATTGCTGTATCTTGTGCAAACTTATATGTGGTATTCGCAGAGTTGAATGCATTATTGTACTGGTTGTTTTTAACTGTTAAATGTTTCTAAAATCCTATGCTATTTCTATGATTGGGTCTTCGTAGACATCAATACTCTGCTTCATGATTCCTTCTCGAGCCAATTCAAATAAGATGAAATAAAGTGATAATTAGACAATAAAGTGTTAACTAACAGGAGCTTCATTATTTACTGTATACGCTATTGACTAGTTGAAATTTTGAATTAAATAAGCCTTTCATATTAAAATTATGGATATTCCACATGGTAACACTTTATAAGATTTTTTCACATGATAGCATTCAATTTATACTTTATCTATCTGTAGCATTTTTTCGTTAAAACTCTTGTTAATCTTCGTTTCTACCCTTATTAAGTATTGGTTTTTGTCTTTGAAATTTGCCCTAAGCAGTTGAGAATGTTGATAAATTAAATGGTGAATTAAACATTTGAGAGCTTAAAAATGATTTAGGACAAATCATAAAGATAAGAATCAACACTTAATAAGGTTAGAAACGTCAAAATGGTGAATTAAATAGAAATCGATTAGATTTTAACGGAAAATGCTACGAGTGTTAGATAAAGCATAAATTGAATGCTACCATGTGGAAAAATTTTATTAAAGTGTTACAACTGGTATTTTATAAAAGTTCGATGCTATCATGTGGAATTTCCCTTAAAATTATTTATAAAACTTTTCTAAAAACTTAAAAGGGTTTTAATGCCCTAAGTTTATGGAGAGACTTTGTTTGTTGTTAGTATAACTAACAAGGAAAAAGCTGGTTAAAGAGTGTAAAATTTTGTTTGCTATTTGATAATAGCAAACAAGTTCTTATTATACTTATTTCATTAAAAAAAATATATTTTATAAAATAAAAAATTTGTGTATCGTGTGACGAACAAATGAATATTTATTATTCTTTTTCTTTCATTGGGGATTGTTTGTCATATCCATTCGGATCATTCTCAGAATAATCATGGCTTCAATATATTAATATATTACGTTCCGAAAATTGTGTGGTAAACACAAATTGATTCAATTGAAACCCACAAAAATCTCCATTTTTCTTTCCTACTCCCTTCAAAAATATCATCATTCTTCATCCTGAAACGTTTGAGTTACTTTGCATCATCATCATCATCATCATATCTTCTTAATCATCATCCATGAAAATCGTTTGGCGTTATTGATGATTGATGGTATTTTTCAGTTGCAGTAGCTTTAAGTTACCTCATTTGAGACAATTGAACATGGGCTACTAGAGGTTTTAAGCATGTTCTATATGTTCGAAAATTTGGGGACCTTAATGTTAAATTGTAGTATATGTTAAGTGTTTAAAATATAAACTTGTAAGAAAAAACATCATATAATTTTTTAAATTTCACAGGATATTTAAAAAATTTGTCAACTTTTAGTCCATTTATAAGCAAGTAGTGTTGTGAGCTGAGGTTATCCTAGGAGAATGGGCTGTAGCCTGTATCCAAATGGGGCAACATGAATAGAAAGTACTGTTTACTCGAATGGAAAGGTGGTTTTGATTGAAATTTGATAGTACACAAATTTTGCAACTTAGTATATAATAAGTGGTTTATTTTCATAGTCTATAAGTCGAAATTATATTAATATAAATCTTTGGTGGTGTGCATCTCACACTAGGAGGATACTAGCACAATCACGAGTATGTGACTTGATTATAGAACGACACTATTAAAAATTAATGAAGGTTACTTTGAGGCGATGCATGTTCTTAATTGACTCTACTAATTTGATTGTTAGGCCTTCGTTGTTGATATATCATTTCAGATAATGGGATATTTGACAAACAATTGATAATTGGTAGTTGATAGCTGTATAATGACTAATTTGATCAACTAATTTTATTAACTGGTTTAACCAACTGGTTTTGAACTCGCTCGTATGAGCAATCTTGTTCAAAAAAACTTATTTATAACAATAAATTATTTCAACCAGCTAATTTACCAAACATTACCATTGGATGGTTGACCATCCAATCCTATAATTGTATCAAACTAAGTTAAAATTGTCCAATAAATTATTTTACGAAACACTCCAAATTAACTCGAAATATTGAATTAGCACTCACAAGTGAAATAATCTATAAAAGGACTTTGTTTAAATATTGAAATATTCACAACAGTCAATTTAAACTTTAACTCATACATGTGTATTTATATATGTCAATAAAGGAATATGTCTTTATAGTAATCTCCAAAAATAAATGAAAACAACTAAAAGATAAAACCATAACAAGTTAAGAGTTATATTTTTTTCTTTCTCTGTTTCACAATTCTTATTACAAGTAGCTATTGTGGAATTACCAAAAAAAATGATAAAAAGTGTTGTCTTATGAGAAAATGAAAGAAATACGTAAAATGAATAAATAAATAGAATATATAGATGATAATTGAAGAGTAATTATATGTTATGTTTAAATATAGAAATATAGCAAATCGCATTGATGAACCAAATTAAAAAATAATGTAGCAAAACCCATGTGAGTATGTCCGTAGAGACTCTTTTATGGACCAATACATGCTAGACTCTCATGTGGATATTGGTGGATGCAAACCTGTTAAAATTTAGAAAATAGACCTAAGCAACCCAAACAAGAAGAAGAAGTAATCCATATAAACGATACAAAAAAGATTCACTACTAAAACCAATTGAATAATAAGAGTTATTCTTAAAGTTTATAAAATGATATAATCTCTTCTCTTTCTCCAATATGAGTTATAATTGATCCATCTCCATCATCTTACAAGCTGGTTCCACAACTCTTTCTCAAAACTATAAAGTAATGAATCATGTCATATGTATATTGTTTATTAATTTGTCATCACAAAGTGTACTTTCATTATCATTAAAGCACTTTTAAAACTCATAAAATTAAATAATTAGAAATAACAATAATTAAACACAAATTCTTGTGAAAGACAGTCTTTTTGAGAGACCATTTCTAGTTGGGCCGGCTCATTATATATTTTTTAAATATAGTAATTTGGTATTAAGATGATGTAAGTAGACATTTAAGATATTAAAGATACGATAATTAAGCATTGAGGATAATGTAAATAGACATTAAAAATATGATAAGTAGACATTAATCTTTAATGGGTTGGACTCGAAATAAATCTCCCAAACACAGAATCTCTTAAGAAACTAGCTAATAAATCAATCAAAACCTTAAAATCGATAACAAAACGGGCCTAGAGTTTTCTCGTTTGGTTTTGATGTTGAAGACTTTTGATTTTCAACGTTTACAGGAACACCAAGTCTTCCCCTTTTGTTCATAGGCGTTTATATTTGTCCCGTAACAAAAAAGCCCCATAAATACTTGTGAGAGACGGTCTTTTTAAGAGACCATTTTTAATTGGATCTGCTCATTATATATTTTGTAAAATATTGTAAGTAAGTGTTAAGAATACTGTAAGTAGACATTTAAGATATTAAAAGTAGGCATTAAGGATACGATAAGTAAGCATTAAGAATACAATAAGTGGGCTTTAATCTTTAATGAGTTGGGTTTGAGATATGTCTCTCAAAAAGACAGTCTCTCAAGAGACTAACTGAAAAAGCCCTCTGAACGCTAAAATTAATCATTTTATTTCTTTGACTATTATTTTTTTCTGAAAGTTTTATGTGATAATCCAGAGTTTTCGATTTTTTCACGTGGTAGACATATATTTTTTTTATCCATGTGGTGACTTTATTTTTTCAATTTTTCCACGTGGTAGAAAAAAGAAAAGATTATTTTTTTTAACTTTACGCTATTTTCAAAAAATAAACGTCGTGATCTCCCTAATTTACCATATATATTGAAATGAAGTCGAAATAATAAGTATCTAATTTAACTAAAAACTTACCATTTTGTCTACGACATAAAAAAATTGAAATATCAAATTTCAAAAATATTTATAAAAAGTCAAAAAACTCACTGCCAAAAATATAGGCATGATAAAACGAATCATTTTCTTTGACAATCAACGGCCAAAAATATAGACATGACAAACTAATCATTCTATTTCTAAATGTTAAGGTAATTGATGAGTATATAACCCATTATGATGATTTTGACAACTAATAAATTAATTAAGAAATAAACATTCTCACAAATCACATAAGTTACGTTGATTTAAAAATTAGTACTTAATTAATTTGAAAGAAAACTAACATAAAAATTAATAAGTAAAGAAATTAAATTTCAATTTAAATAATTTAGAATATTAACGAGAAATCACATAAGACCTTGACCTATTATTTTGACAACTAATGCAGTAATATCATTCTATATACTAGAGCAAAGACCACCTAATGATACGTGTCAGCATCTGGTAAAAAAATTTTCTGCTCAAATTAGATTCTCACATACATTTTCTTATAACTTTATTGTAGCTTTCATGACAAGATTACTTTACATTAATGCATGCAATTGCAATAAGTTTGACAATTAATTTTGCCTATTTAAGACTAAGGAGATTTATATCTTTATATGTGTTCGAATATTATATGTGATTTTAGTAACAATGAAAACAAATTTTCTTTCCTTTATATGCATTGAAATATTAGATGTGATTTTAGTAAGATTGAAAATGAATTTTCTATTTAAGATTTATGTTATATATATTAATAAAAATCACTGTGACATTTTCTATCTCTAAGTTGAGCATGCCTCTTTATTAAGCATATTTGTGTAAGTAAATAAATTAAGCATATGAGAAAAACCATATATACCTAACATTACCGATAAATATGTGTTGGAATATTATATGTGATTTTAGTAACATTGAAAACAAATTTTCTTCCCTTTATATGCATTGGAATATTAGATGTGATTTTAGTAAGATTGAAAATAAATTTTCTATGTAAGATTTATCTTCTATATATTAATAAACATCACTGTGACATTTTCTACCTCTAAATTGAGCATGTCTCTTTATTTATACTGCATATTATTTGTCATCATTCTATATACTAAAATATTTACTAAATGAGGTTGATAAATAACTTTATCGTGTAAGTGACTAATATACAAATATATATTAATTACAATAAAAATAATAACCAATATTAATTTAGTCGGTTTTAATCACTTTTTTAAATAACTATATTGGTATTACTCCAACCTAAAAGCAATACTATATGACAAGTCTTTAAAAATAAAATATAAATTTCTTAGCTTTAAAATTATTATATTAGTATTACTCTAGCCTAATAGAGGCACCAAATTAATCAAAATAAAATTGTGTGACTTTTTGTCAATATTAGTTATTAATAAATAATTATTAAATAAAAAAGTTTGATATATAATTTTTGTAAGATATTTCCTGTAAGGTCGTAACTCAAAAAGATTTTGTAAATCAAATATTTGATTGTTATTGGTAATATTAGGTATATATGGTTTTTCTCATATGCTTAATTTATTTACTTACACAAATATTTACATTATACCCAATTATTTGATAATTTGTAAATTTCTTAGCTTTAAAATAAACTAATAAGGATTATTATAATAGTTGGCCATGCATTCGACCCTTAGGTTTAAAAGAAATTTCTCTTTTTCACAAAACATTTAGTGATAGCATAATAGTTGCACCAAATCAATCAAAATAAATCTAAATGACTTTTTGTAAATATTAGTTATTAATGAGTAATTATTAAAATAAAAAAGAAAATTTGATATATTAGTTTTGTGAAATATTATCTGTAAACCAAAGAAATTTTGTAAATCAAATATTTAATTATTACCGACAATATTAGGTTTATGTGGTTTTCCTCATATGTTTTATTTACTTGCACAAATATTTACATTATACCCAATTATTTGAAAACTGTTCTATTATTTCAAAAAAAGTTGTTACTTAATAAGATCGTTCAAAATACTTATCATCTTTTAATTTTAAAAAGTTTTCAAATTACAACTCGATTTATCCAATATTTTAAAGTCATTAAACTTCATAATTTCAATTTACAAGTCATAATTAATCATGGATTACATTTGAACACATGTTTTCATAAATTTTAGATTTTATAAAAACCGTACATTGCACATGTATCTAACTAGTTTATCTTAATAAAAATTATTAGATAAAAAAATTAGAAAGAAAATTGATGCATTAAATCAATTTGTTAAGGCAAATCTTTTGATGTGACAAATTTTTCCTTTGATGTAAGAAATATCTGACATGCTCTTTTGATACATTAATGCCATGTGAAAAAAAAATTACAATATTTATTTTTAATGTGGCAAATCTTTATTAGAATGTCATTTTAAATTTTCTTAGATTTTTATTTATTGTATGATAACAATAATATATATAACTTCCTCAATTATTAAATCAATCGATTATGATTTAAAAATAAATTAATTAATTTGTAATTAATTTTCATATCTTTTGAAATGATGACTGGTTTTCTTATATTAAATAAGATTGTCATATTATTGAATACAAAAGTCTTTTCTATCCTTTTTTTTTCATTTTAGTTTTATATTTGTTTTTTTATTTTGATTTAAATCATGGAAATTACTAGTAATGACGTTGATCGACATAAATGTTCTTCAAAAAGAAATTATATATGGTTAACTAAAAGTAGAGATGATCATAATTAAGGATATTTGGATCTAAAGTTCAATTATTGAGGTAATTTTACCTATCTTAATACTTATTAGAGGGGATGCAAAAGTTCATTTGACTTGATGAACCTGAAATGGTTGATTAGCAAAACAAGTAACGAATGCACTCGTTGAGGAGAAGCGACAATTATCAACTGAAATAAAGATCTGCGCTTCAAGGGTTTCTTGTTTGGAACATGAGAAAGAACATGAATTTCAGAACATGAATTTCAGAACTAAAAAAGATTAAGAAGAAATTGAGCAATGAGAGGAAGCATAGAAAAGAGGTTAGAATGTTCAAAATGGGATTAAAGAGTTGTATATTAGGGTTTGTCCTTGTTAGAAGCCCTTGCTGCCCTCCAAAAGTGTTGTCAATACATCTCTGTAGGGAACTTGATCTTGAAGTTTGCCTATATATAACTGCAACAGACCTAATTTCGGCTTGTGAAACCACCGTATTGAATGCTTCCAATAATCCATATCAAAACAAAAAAATGCATTAACATAAGTAAGTGTTTAGTGAACTTAAAACCATCAATTGACTTTGAAACTCACCTTTTGCCTGTCACTCATAAAGGTGGCAACTTCACCTCTTTCTTGCATCAAACTGATTGATGATGTGAGAAAACTATGATACGGGAATAATTTGTGTTGTCCTTTCATTAACTCCAACCAATATTTATATAATACAAGATGGTAACCGTAGAATTAGTAAAAAACCGTCACCAAACCGTCACCAAAGATAATGAAACTGCTGAAAGTGGGATAATGTAACCGTCACCAAATATCTGATGTATACCGCGGAGTGCACATATCCTCAATACCCCCCCTCAAGTTGGAGCATGGGGTTCAAAAATGCCCAACTTGGACATAAGTAACTCAAATTGGAACTTTCCGAGAGCCTTAGTGAAAATGTCCGCCAATTGAGAAGAAGTAGAAACATGAGATGTTGTAATCAAACCCTCGGAAATAGCATCCCGCACAAAATGACAATCAACCTCAATGTGCTTCGTACGCTCATGGAAAACCGGGTTTTTGGTAATATGCAAAGCAGACTCACTGTCACAAAAAAGGGGAATAGCTTTGGGATGATGAACTCCCAAGCTCAACAACAAACCTTTCAACCATTTCAACTCACAAGTAATGGCGGCCATAGCCCTGTACTCTGCTTCAGCAGATGATCTAGAAACCGTATGCTGTTTCTTGGTCTTCCAAGAAATTGGAGAATGCCCAAGAAACACAAACCAACCTGTCAAAGACCGACGAGTGAGAGGGCAAGCCGCCCAGTCAGAGTCACACCACCCCTGTAAAGAAAGCTCACTGTCTGCACTCAACAAAATACCTTGTCCAGGAGTACCTTTCAAATACCGAACTACACGCAAGGCAGCCTCCCAATGATTAATGCGAGGCTCCTGCATAAACTGAGACAAAATATGCACCGAGTATGCTAAATTTGGGCGAGTTACTGTAAGATAAATCAGACGACCCACAAGCCGTCTGTAAGGCGCAGGATCGGAAATGCGATCTCCTGTAGCTAGACCAAGTCTGTGGTTTTGTTCCATAGGAAAGCCACAAGGTTTCGCTCCAAGTAAACCGGCCTCAGAAATAATATCCAACGTATACTTACGTTGACAAAGAAACAAACCCTGTGAACTTCTAGCAACTTCAATACCCAGAAAATATTTCAAACAACCCAGATCTTTCATTTTAAAACAGTCACTAAGATATGCTTTGAAAACACCAGTGGCAGCGGAATTATTACCAGAAATAATGAGATCATCAACATATACTAAGACATTTATTTGAACTGTGCCTTTAGTATAAGTGAAAAGAGAGTAATCAGAGTAAGATTGTAAGAAACCATACCCTTTCAAAGCAGAGACCAACTTAGCAAACCAACAACGAGGGGCTTGTTTCAAACCATACAAAGACTTGCGAAGACGACACACCAAGGACGGATCAGAACTCTCAAAACCAGGAGGGAGTTTCATGTAAATCTCCTCGTCAAGATCACCATGAAGAAAAGCATTGTGAACATCCATTTGATGAAGTTCCCAATTCTTAGAAGCCGCAATAGCAAGGAAAGCGCGAACTGTAGTCATCTTAGCAACGGGAGCAAAAGTCTCATGATAGTCAATTCCGACCTGCTGATGATTGCCCAAAACAACCAAACGAGACTTCAAACGTTCAACTTCGCCATTAAACTTGAACTTGGTTTTGTAGACCCACTGGCTACCAAGCGCACGCTTACCCGCGGGTAGATGTTCCAAAGTCCAAGTTCCATTGTCCTCCAAAGCCTGTATTTCATTCTGCATAGATTTTTGCCAATCCAAGGATTTCATAGCCTCTTTAAAAGATTTTGGTTCCTTGTCAATCACAAAGGCTGCAATAAACTTCCTATAATTTACAGAATACTTATGACAATGTATGTAATGTGCCAGAGGATAATGATTACCTGAAGAAGCATGATTAGACCGAGAGTTTGAAAGAGACGGATTATGAGCAATGACGGAATGAGTAACAAATGGTTTCTCAGAAGGATCAACAAAATCACGGAGCAAAACCGAGGGATACTTATCCCGAAAACCACGACCCAAAGGCTCCGGAGAAGAAAAGTCAGTGGTAGGCTCAGGGGACAATGAAGCAGTGTTGTCTGGCTGCTGTGGCTGCTGATCAGCAGCTGAAGGAGAGGAAGACGCGCGCTCCTGCAGTAGTCCATTACCTACGCTCGGGGAATCTGTAGCGTATGGAGCTGGCTACTGCGAATGTGGCTGCTGCAAAGGAGAAATAGCTGGCTGCAGACTGTCCGCATCTAAATTTTCTAAAGTCTCAAACTCCAAAAAATCATCATGAACAGGAATAGGTCCATCAAAAGTATTAGAAGGAATATGGACATCTTCCGGGGATCCAAAAGGGAACACATCCTCAACAAACTTCACATCTCGGGAAACAAAAAACACCTTTGAATCAAGATCATACACTCTCCAACCTTTCATACCGTAAGGATAACCCACAAATACACACTTTCTACTACGGCTAGCAAATTTATCGCCATGAGTTTGCTGATTATGCGCAAAACACAAACATCCAAAAGTACGTATGGCATCAAAGGAGGAGGGTTTGTTAAAGAGGATTTCAAATGGTGTTTTGTTGTGTAAAAGTGGAGTTGGTGTGCGATTAATCAAATGAGCAGCGACAAGGACACACTCCCCCCAAAAGTAAATAGGTAATATGGCCTGAAATCTCAAAGCTCGGGCAACAGATAAAATATGTTTGTGTTTACGTTCCACTCTCCCATTTTGTTGAGGTGTACCCACACAAGAATGTTGAAAAATTATTCCAGTTGCATTGAAAAACTCAAACAAACAATTAAATTCATTACCATTATCACTTTGCACGATTTTAATTTTTTGATTAAACTGACGATCAACCATTGCAACAAACATCATAAACATTTTAAAGACCTCCATTTTATCAAGAAGTAAATAAATCCAAACTGCTCTAGAATAATCATCAACAATTGTCAGAAAATAACGAGCCTTACAAGAAGAAACATGTCTATACGGCCCCCACAAATCACAATGCACTTTTTCAAAAATTCTAGAAGCTCTATTAGTACTCAAAGGAGAACGAACTCTAGAGTGTTTAGCACGCATACATACTTCACACCCCTTATCTAAAACATCTCTATTATTACGAAGTTGAGGAAGCAACTTTACTACTTTCTCGGAAGGATAACCCAAACGACGATGCCATAGATCCAGGGACGAAGCTTCAATCGCACCCACTTGAGGAACCAATTCCGTATTGCTAAAATAGTATAATCCGTCTCTCCTAGTTCCCGTCCCAATCAGCTCCTTCGTTGGGTCCTGTATGACACAAATGTGTTGAGTAAATTGAACAGTACAATTAAGATTGTCATTACGCTGTGAAATAGAAAGCAAATTGCAACGCAAATTAGGAACAAATAAAACGCCTGTGAGAGTGAGTTTATCCGACAAGCGAACAGAGCCAATTAAAGAAGCATTAACAGTGTCACCATTGGGCAATCCAACAGGACAATTAAAACTCTCAGTGTCGAACAACCAAGAAATATCTCCTGTAACATGATGTGTAGCGCCGGTGTCAATGATCCAAGAGGTGGAATCAAACTTACCACTCAAACGATTTTCTGAAATTTTTGAATTACCCATCATGTTTGTCAAAGCCTTCCATTGTTCACTGGTGAATAATTGATTCGAGAGGGGAATGGCAGACTCGCCAACTATGCCGGAAGTTGCAGCGTTTGCCCGAGGTTGACCACGCCCGCGACCAGCAGAAAGCTTGCCTCCGTGACCACCATTAACAGGATACCCATGTAGCTCGAAGCAACTTGACTCCACATGGCCCTTCTTCTTGCAATGGGTGCATATCTTGTCACTCCAACAACTAGAAGTATCATGACCCAATTTCTTGCACTTAACACACGACAGTCTACCAGACCTGTCCCTAGCCGTTTCCGACGAAGCACCACGACCCCTCCCTGCTCCTGTACGAACAGCAAAACCGAAAGCAGACGAGGGAGACGGGTTTTCGTCCTTACTGTGATAATGACCACGAACACGTTCTTCTTGTGCAACAGATTGAAAAGCACGATTAAGGGATGGCAATGGGTCTCGATTAAGAAGGTTAGAGCGAATGGAAGAGTAATACTCGGTGTACAATCCGAGTAAAAATTGTTGAAGACGATCACCATCACGCCTAGCAATAAACTTTTTGCCCAAATCACAAGTGCAATTACCACATTCACACACAAGAATAGGCTCCAATTTATCAATTTCATCCCACAAAATGGATAATTTACTGTAATAAACCGCAATCGGCATGAGTTTAGTTTGTGCACATCGATTGATTTCTGATTTTAATTGTTGTATACGGGGGCCATTAACCAAACCAAAACGCTCATGTAAATCATCCCAAAGTTTCTTAGCATTATCATAATTTGATAGCATGGATTTTACCTCTGGATCTATGGTGTTCATCAACCAAGAGACGAGCATACAGTGTACGGTAACCCAATCGTCCATGGTAGCAGGTGGCTGAAAACTTTGAATTGTGCCATCCAAGAAGCCGTATTTACGTCGTGATGATAAAGATATTCGAATAGCATGTGCCCAATCATTGAAATTATCAAGCTTGAGTCGTTGAGAAGTAATGTAATCGTCTGGCCTATCATGAGGACCAAGGTAGAAGGGCGAATTTGATTCAATTTTGGTGGGAGGTGGCGGCGGTGGTGGTGTTTCACCGTCCACCATTTTACTGAAAAAAAATCCGTGAGAAAAAAAATGAGGGTTTAACGTGGCTCCGATACCATGAGAAAACTATGATACGGGAATAATTTGTGTTGTCCTTTCATTAACTCCAACCAATATTTATATAATACAAGATGGTAACCGTAGAATTAGTAAAAAACCGTCACCAAACCGTCACCAAAGATAATGAAACTGCTGAAAGTGTGATAATGTAACCGTCACCAAATATACCAAACCGTCACCGAAGATAATGAAACTGCTGAAAGTGGGATAATGTAACCGTCACCAAATATCTGATGTATACCGCGGAGTGCACATATCCTCAATATGATGCAATTAAATTATGATCTTCTACAAAGAGATCTAGCATCCAAGTTCATGTCTCCTCATTATTTGTTTCAACAACAACCCAAGCAACTACATTAATGTTATGGTCCCATCTTCACCTACAATGGTCAACAAGATCCAAGGGTTACTGTCCATTTAAGTGAGCCTATCAACGCCTAGAATAGGCCTACAATCAGCCACAAAATCCTCCTTACACGCTAGCAAGTATATATACATCATTTGGAACAACGGTGATTGGTTGTTCATTCTAATGCACTTGACAATAACGGTGCTTCCTTGACTAAACTTCCTTATTGCCTCCACATAATCCCCAATCTTATTGTACTTTTCATTAGCATCAGCAGACATCATTTTCAATGCATTCCTTTTTGCTATATAACCCTTAAGATACTTCACCTAAAAACTAACTCCATATTAACTCTAAATACCTTTAGATTCTAAGGGCTCGTGAATTACTATACTAATTTGGAGAGAGAAAAGTATTGGAGAAATAACACAGGGAACTTAGCAAGAGAGGAAATAATTTTTTGAAGTAAAAGTCACAAAGTTTGGCATTTATTTCGTGAGAATAAATTAGCTTAAGGGATTTTGAAAAATTTCCAACAAACTAGACAAGAAAAGCTGCAAACATACAAAATTGAAGTTATCTTCAATAGCTATTCTGATTGATAGTATTACTATTGAAGGAGGAACAATTTTTTTTTCCTGAAAATATTTTCTTTAGGGGGGTTTAGGGTAAACATTATCCCTTATGTTGAAGTAATAAAGTACACCTTGTAAAAAGTTATCTCATTCCAGGCAAACAAAATGCTGAGAAATAATGCCCCGTAATGTATTACCCTCTAGTACTTAGAATCTAGGCGAGACCTAAGTAGGAGTTTATTACCTCCAATTCTCCACGTATTTACGACTAAATACTTCTTCCGTTCTGAAATACTTACTACATAATAATTATTGACACTATTTATTGTTCAGACTTATTTTTTATATTGCGGCTAATGTGTAGGAAAAAAATATAGTCAAGTGAGATCTTGTTTGAATCGTCTAATCGCATATTTTCATAATATTAATTTTTTATAAATTCTAAATGTATATAATTCAATATATAAATAATAAAGTTAATACACTGGATTGTGTAAAAAGTCAAATGCAGCCAGTATAGTAAAATGGAGGAATTACAAAGTTGTGACTTTATTGTTTTGGTTTTAGTAACCACAAGTATGCTTTGGGAAATAAGTCCTAATTTGAAATCTTCTCTTTCCCACAAACACATTTAGCGGTGTGCAAAATGAGATCGGAATCGAAATCGGACCGATTGCATCCGATCCGGGCACCGAGTCTTACTTAATCTTCATTCCGGGTTTCCGGCCCGATTCGGTCTAAACTCGGAAAAATCTGGGTTAGACCGAATATATATAAAAATAATTTTGAAGAAAAATAATATTTACGATTTTTATGTATATACTTATTTAAAGGGCTTTATATTTTTTATTTCTTACTCAAATAATTTTTTAAGTCAAATATTTTAATTTTATAATAATTAATTTGCTAAATTAATTTAAAATCTTCCATTTTTTAATTTATTTTTGACATTAAAAATTACTTCTGATCTAAATCCGAATCGAACCGGAAGAAAACTGGATTAGACCGAATGAATTCAGTCTAACCGATGCTGACCGATCTAGTCCGGGTTTGAAGCGGTGAACACCCCTGAACACAATTACATTCTTAGTGTTACTTTGTTGCAATTGCATCTTTGACTGGTGACACTTTTCCAAACATCAACATGTGCATTTGCAGTTTTCACTTCATTTATGACCATATTTGTCACTTCAACGGCTCAACCCCTTCATCTTTCACCTCAGCTGCCACCATACTAATACCTGCATTGTCCACATCAGTTGCCACCTAAGACCTTACCTTTTCTAACTCAACATCATTTTTGACGCTTTTTGATGGTTTCATCGACTCATAAAAATGAGTAATAATCCTATCCTTAAATTTCGCCACCTTTTTTCATTTTATCGCCACCCCCCTCCAAATGAAATTACAAATTTACCCCTGATTTTTAAAAAATTACAACTTTACCACTCCCTACAAATTTCTTATTTATAATAATAATAATAATAATAATAATAATAATAACAATAATAATAATAATATCAATAACAACAATAATAATAATAATAATAATTAACTTTATTATATTCTTCAAAAAGAATATAAATAAAATTAATAATAATAACAGTAATAATAATAATAATAATAATAATAATAATAATAATAACAACAATAATAAAATTAAATTTAATAATAATTATTCAAAACGCAAAAAAAAATTTAATTGAATCGCCCAGAATCAGGCGATTGGACCCCGGTTCAATCGCCAAAAAAATGGCGATTGAACCGGGGTCCAATCGCCCGATTTTGGACGATTCATTTATTTATTTATTTATTTTTTCTTTTTGAATATTTATATTAATAATAATAATAATAATAATATTATTATTATTATTATTATTATTAATAACAATAATAATATGGGAAAACTAAAAGTCTTAATCAATCATGAGTATCATCATAGTGGGAAAACTAAATTAATTAGTTTGCTAATTATTCATGTAATTGCAATTAAGGGGCTAATTAATTTTCATTGGAAAGTTAATTAGTGGGATTTTTCAAGATATATTTGCTCAAAAAAAAAGAAACTACATGCAAAATTGTACCTTCTCCCAAAAGGTAGTCTTTATTTGTGAATTCCCAAAGGTGGTTGATTAAGAATTGCAATTAATGACTTTTTTAATTGCAATTAAATTGCACCTTCTCCCAAAAGTAGTCTTTATTATTATTATTATTATTATTATTATTATTATTATTATTATTATTATTATTATTCAAAAAGAAAAAAAAATTGAATCGCCCAAAATCGGGCGATTGGACCACGGTTCAAACGCTATTTTTTTGGCGATTGAACCGGGGTCCAATCACTCGGTTCTGGGCGATTCAATTAATTTTTTTTTCTTTTTGTATAATTATTATAAATTTTAATTTTATTATTGTTGTTATTATTATTAATTTTATTTATATTCTTTTTGAAGAATATAATAAAGTTAATTATTATTATTATTATTGTTGTTGTTGTTGTTATTATTATTATTATTATTATTATTATTATTATTATTATAAATAAGAAATTTGTAGGGAGTGGTAAAATTGTAATTTTTTAAAAATCAGGAGCAAATTCGTAATTTTATTTGGAGGGAGAGTGGCGATAAAATGAAAAGGGTGGCGATATTTAGTAACTCCCAGTAATAATGCTGAAAATTGATGTAATAAACTGAGGTAGATATGAACCCTAAGAAATAATTTAAACATTACAATCAATTGACAGAAATCAAGATGAATCCTAAAAAATTAGTCAACAATTGAAATTAATTGACAAAATTCAAGTTGAACCCTAAAAATTATTCAAACCATGCAATCAATTAAACTGAACTAAAAATATTATCCTTAACACACATCGATCCAAAAATTGTAGTCAAATTCACAATTATAACAAGATGAATTACTTGAAAAGGTGGACTTACCAGTAGAGAGTGAAATATGATTCAATTGAGAAGATGAATTAATATGTGTGATACAGTGGGCTGAAATCACACATAGGAGTCAAGACTGAAATATGTTACGTGACCCCAATTTACGTTAGTCGCTTGTCATGGTCACCAAATCAATAGTTTTTTGTAGTGCCTCTCGACAAATAAATTAGTTATTTATGTTCTCCTCTAATTATATTATTTTCTTCACAAAACTTATTTCAATGCATTACTATATGAAAATGCGGTATTACGTGTGGTAATAGAAAATTTAGAATAAAAATCTTCTATTTGATCAAAGTTCATTACCATAGGAATAACATGGTAAATTATTTAATAAAAATTTACACTATAAATAATTTACATTACTATGGTTTAATACTAACAACCAAACAACCTGTAAATACGCGATTCATTCCACTCATTTATTAGTAGTATTATTTACTATTTTTGTTTTTTTTTTCTTTTACTAATTTTGCATTATTGTTTTAGATAATGACCCTTTATTTTCTTACTCTCACTCGCATATTGTAAGCTTTATAATTTTGTCCATATAATTGTTTTTTAAAAGGATTCATCCATATAATTTCCTTTCTCTTTATTTAATACTCCTATCAAATATCTAACATTTTTCTTAAAAATATCATACAATAATTCATTGGGACGAAATACTTTTACTCCTATTTATTAATCAGACAATAGAGTATCCATATCCCAAATGATTACCGACAACTTGCTGCATAGATTAGGTGATCATACTGTATAAATAATAATGGGTTTTGGGCAGTTGCTTTTGTGGTTTGGACGTATATAAATTTGTAATGGTCTCTTTTTCAATAATTCATCTCTTATAATTTCTTGATTTATGGGTGTAATCCCAAAGCATGCAAAAAACCAAGATTGCAATAAGGGACTATTAAATTCTATTTTAATTTTTTTATTTAATAAATAATACTTAAGACTAAGATAGAACTATTCATGAGCGGGCTTGAGCGAGTAGCAGACCAATTAATGCCTTAAAAATCTACTTGCAGGCTCAAATATGCAAAAGCCCGCCCGCGTTTGCTGACATGTTCTTTTGTCGTTATCTGTCCGTTTTCTTAGTGGGCGGGACCCGCGGGTAAACGGATATTTTATATATAAAAATTAAAATACAATATAAATTATAAAGTTAAGTCTTAATAACAATTAAAAAATAATACAATATATTGTCCAAAATACTCTCTAAATGCAAAAAAATTCTCAAAATACTCAAATTTCATAAATATAGAAGTAGGAGATTGGAAAATGGGAATTGGGTGGTGGGAATTAAGAGTTGTAGAGAGTATATGAGAATTGAAAAATAGAAATTATTGGGAAATTGAAGTATTAAAATAAGTTGGGTAATATAAAAGTAACATTAAAAAATAATAGAATCATTATTTAATAATTTAAATATTAAACTAAACGGGCGGGCGGGTTTACTCGCGCGTATTTTTTTAATGTCGCTACCTGCCCATTTATCTTGGCGGGGGTATAATCCGTCCAAATTTTAATTTTTATTAAAAACGTTGTCCATATCTGTCTATTTTTCGAGCCGAGTGTATCAGGTCTGGCGGGTAACCCGCCCATAAACAACTCTGGTCTAAGGATATCATCATTGCTTACAAAATACATGGGTTGTGTTGATAATTTAAATATAAATATGTATTTTATCTTAAAATCTTCTTGGATGATATAATGGTGCTCATTTTGTAAAAATTAGAGATGTAAGTACTAATCTTCTGTTTTGAGTGTCCAATTCCACTTATAATTCATCTTGATTATAAGTTGTGTGAATCGAACCCATCACAAAGATAATAGAAAAGAGTTAAACTACTATGTCAACCTTCTGTTTTGAAATAACTTTTTTAATATACAATAAAAGTATCCAAGTTACACATCGATTAAAATCTACACATATATTTCAAAATAATTGAATTATAACTTTTTCCATTCCGATCCATGTACGTACATGTATGATTGAAAGTTTATATTACAATTTAGTAACATGTTGGTGTAATTGTAGGATTGAGAAATGTTTTAAACAATTGCATGATTGTTTACAACAATAATTGAAATATACTCGCATAGTTGCATGAGTGAATTATATAAAATAGGTAAAGTAATTGATTGAATAATTGAATATTCCTCTTTTAAATTTCTCCTTTAGAGCTTAACTACATCTAATCTTCGGATGAACTATCCACTACTAATAGATATCAAAAAGTAGTAAAGAATTCATGTCACCAATAACAAATATATTTTCTTTGTATTTTAGTATTCTCTATGTTTCCTTTTGTTCTTCTCATTTACTTTTTACACAGTTTTCAATGCAAATTTTAAATCTCAATATTTATAAAAACACATAATAAAAAGTATATATTAAGACGAATCTAACAAGATCTCACATGAATATATTTTATCTTCTAAATATGTGTCAAAAATATTAATTAAATTTTTCTCTCTTTAAAGTGAAATATTCCAAATGGAAAGAACATTAGAGAACGGAGGAAGTATTAGCTAGTTTACTGGCTGGATCAATTTAGTTTTTTTGTTCTTCTTTTCCCTTTTGCATCTATTTTTCTCCTCATTTATCATCATCATCATTCACCATTTGAGATTGATGATAAAGATAATTGTTGTATGAAGACTTGAATGAAAAAAGAAAAGTTTTAATTTTAGAGATGGACATAATGTATTTAATTATCACAATTATTTCAAAAGGAAATAAATGAAGGGCAAGAAGAAGTAGAAATTTGAAGTAAAAAATAAAGCTATTTTAAAAAATTCTCAAAGTAAGCTTCGAAAAATTATAATTTCCAAATAAACGTCTCCATGCCAAAAGTCAGGTTGAGTATTTGTTCGTGATACTAACAACGAACAAAAAAGCTGGTGCAAAAAGTAAAACACCTTTGTTCGTTATTATTAACTATAACCTTAAAGTATACTTTTTGCGAACTATAACCTCTAATTACAAAAGTCAACATCAATACAGCTATTTTACTGTAATCTAATGACTTTTCCTCAAAATACCCTTTGACATTTATCTTTTACCTTTGACTTCAATCAACCTATTTACAATTAACTTCATCCTTAACCACTTTACATGTCATATCACAACCTTGCCACCCACTCCACCACCACCACCATCCTAATGGAGAGAAAAATGATAGAGGGAGAGGAAAGAGAAAATAATTGAGGGGTGGTGGTGGTAGAGAGAGAGGTGTGAAAAGGTTGGGAGGTAGGTGGTTAGGGTGTATTTAAATATAAATGGTTAGGTTAAAGTTAAAGATAAAAAGGAAAATTTTAGGGTATTTTAGGGATAAATCACCGACTTCTTGTAAGTAGTTGTATTAATGTTGATTTTTGTAACTTAAAGGTTCGCGAATAATAAATTTCAAGATTGTAGTTTTTATAACGACTAAACTTAAAGGTTATAGTTAACGAATTATTATTATATAGTAGTATATAAAATTTTACGTCAATAATTTTTTCTTTAATTTTTATTCACAAGTTTAATTTATCTTTTTATATTATCCTTATAAAGTATAATATTATTTACATGACTCCTTAAAAAAACACGACAACATTGAATATCACAAATATATTTTGTCCTTCGATTTCAAAGCTAGGGGTGTTTTGGAAGGGAAAAAGAAGGATGAAAAACACAAGAACATATAATAGTAATTGTTCATTAAATTTTGATAAATTTTTGGTTATATTTTTTGTTTGGTAGGTAATACAAATTATTCCAGAATAGATAACATACGTCTCATCTAGGGTGTTCATCAAAATTTTTTGTTTCGTTTGCATCCTTATTTCTAGTGTAATGGACGCAATAGAGATTATAACATATGTCTCAGCTAAGGGTGTTCAATGGATCGGATAAGGGTTGAGCCGGGTTTAAGTAAATATAGGACGGGTTGAATAAGGACCCTTTAAACTTAATGTGAGCTTTAAATGAGTCGGGCTTTGAAAGCCTAACCCCGCTCATTTTTATTACTAAAAATTGTTTTAATTTCTATTTATCATTTTATAACAATTGAAATTCATTTATAATAATTAAATTTTAAAAAATATTAATAATCCCCATTAACATTGTCATTTATAATATTTAAATTATCTATTAATTATATTATTTACAAAGGTCCGTTTCTGATTCTTATTGAGCCATTTTATAGCACGCTTCATTTTAATTATATTAGAGTCTGTTTCTATCCCGGCTTATTTTCGGCCCGGCCCTTACAAAATCATTTTTAAAAACGAGTTTAAAATAGACCGGGGCATTAAACTCCCCTAGCGTGAGCTAAGATTTTTTTCTTCGGAAAACTGTCTCAACTATGATTGGATGTGCACGTTCATAAACGTTGTTCAGATTTGGTACAAAATAGGAAGATAATTTGGATACATTTTTTTAATTTGGCGAATAGCAGCAAAAAATAAAATGAAGTAATTTCTCAATTGGAAAAATTAAGAAAGGTGGGGATGAAAGTTGAATGATTGAACTTTTAAGTGTCGGCATTGCATTAAGTTGTCTCCCATTCACTTATTTTAGTAGTTTTATTGAGAAATTAGTTATAGAACATTCAATTATAGGTGCTTCAATTAAAAAAGTATTCTAACACTAAAAACCTCAGTCTTATATATTTCGTTCTTATACAAGTAAGTTTTTAATGACGAACAACAGTCTCCAAGAAAACCTTACATATTCTAAGGTCATGATTGCAAAATTCATTAAAAACTGAGGTAAGGTAATTACTAACAAAACTTTTCTAATTTTTGATCCATTAAAGGGAAAATTATCATATTCAAAAGGGTATTCTCCCTCTATTTCGTTTTTTTTTCATCTTCAACAACATGGATGATTTCATGCAAGAATTCAAAGATTTCGTGACACAAGCTCAACGGGATTCGTATAATATATTATTCATATCAACTTACATCATTTTAAATGCCAACTTATGTTATATATAATCCTAACTTACATCATATCCAATTTGTATAATATATTATTCATATCAGCTTTTTAAAGGCTTCTTTATGAATATTTGATAACACATTAAATTTAATAATAAATACCAGCTTAAAGCATAATTAATCTTAACTTATATTATGGTCAGTGCAAACTTAAGTTAGACTTAGTGCCAAATTACATCAGAGTTAATTGGCATTAGGTATGATATAAGTTGACATTAAGTTTGTTGTAAGTAGGCAACAAGTCTAATGTAAATTGGCATTAGGTATGATGTAAATTGGCATTAAGTCTGATGTAAATAGGTATTAAGCGTGCTGTAAGTTGGCATTAAATATGATGTAAGTTAACATTCAGTTTGAGATAAATAGGCAATTAGTGTGCTGTAAATTAGTATTAGATATGATATAAGTATTTATTAAGTATAAAACGTAAATATAATATAAATATACATTGAGATGATATAAGTAGGTATTAGGTGTACTATAAATTGGCATTAAGTCTGATGTATGTAGGCATTAAGTGTGCTGTAAGTTGGAATTAAATCTAATGTACGTGTCCATCAAGTCTGATGTAAATAGACAATAAGTGTGTTGTAAGTTGGCATCAAGTCTGATGTAAGTTGACATTAAGTCTAATTAATAAGGCATTAAGTATAGTATGAGTAAGCATTAAAGATAATATAAGTAGGCATTAAAACACAAAATCCTTAAAATGTAAAAGGATTTAAGATACACAAAATCTTTGTCATAACATATACAAACAATAACAATAAACAATCTCACATAATTAATACATCATAATTTTTCTTAATACACACAATTAAATTGTTTTTTTATTCAATCCTCTACACACAACTTCTTCTTTGAGATGCATTTTTTCGCTCTGATTTTCTTCGAGCCATAAACAACCATTGAAGCCTATTCATAGCAATAATTTGAGCAAATGTAAGCTTGATCTCTTCTTTACCATTACACAAGAAGAGATGTGGTTTGCAATTAGTATAGATGTCTTTGTCAACCCTATTTATACACAACTAATGCCAATTTATTAGTTATATTAAATCTCAAATTTTCAATCTTGTATCATACTACATCTCAATTTATATTAAACTAATATCAATTTATTAGTTATATATTGACAATTTACACTGATCTAATGCCAACTAATATTACGCTAAACATGCATGTACAATATATTTGTAATCATATATATCATACAGTTATAGCGTACTTAACATGCATTTATAATATAATAAATAACAATTTACATCAAACTAATGCCAATTTATTTCGTATAAAATCTCAATCTAATGCCAACTTACAATAACTTAATCCCAACTTACAATAATGCAACAAAAACCTAATTCCAATAATCGAATGCTATTTACACTAATAACTAATCCCAACTTACAAATAACCTAATCCCAACTTACAATTGTAACATTCGGGGAAAATTAATAATTAAGATGAGTGAATTTAAAAGAATTGTAAGTACGAGAATGACCCTACATATACATAATATAATAAAAATAAAAATAAAATAAATAAATATATATTAAATCTTTCTCCCTCTCACTCGTGGGAACCCAAAGGAAAATCAGTAATGTCTTTCTCTGATTTCTTCTTCCTCAAATTCTTTCTTTCTTTGATTTCTTCTTCCTCAAATTCTTTCTTTCTCTAATTTCTTTCTCCGATTTGTTTCTTTGATTCCTTCCTCTGATTCTTTCGCATTCTCCCTCTGAAGCCTTGATTCTGATTTTCGCAAGAAGAACAACAATGGCCGTCATTTTCTTTGTCTTCAGTTTTCGAAGGAAAACACAACCGAAACCCCATCTTCTTCATCTGATTTCGAAGCAACAAAGCCCTAATCCATCTTCTTCATTTGATTTTGAAGCAACAGCAGGTATATCCATCTTTCTTCTTTCTTTGATTTTCGAATTGAACAGCTAAGCCCTAATCCATCTTCTTCATTTGATTTTTGAAGCAACATCATGTATATCCATCTTTCTTCTTTCTCTAATTTTCGAATTGAGCAGCTTACCCTTTCTCCTTCCTTTCTTCGTCCTTGGTTCAAGATAATGGCAATGGCGTTTTTGTTTGACTCTAATAGTTTATTCTTGTAACCACAACAACAAGCATCATCATCTTCCTTTTATTGATGCCTGATTATTGTAAGACATTCTCCTTGCTTTTAATTGTTTTCTTTTACTATTAATGCTTACATTGAGTATACACACCCATCTTTCCTTATATCATGTTATTGTTTCATTAATTGATCTAATAATCAAATCTTTAACAATGAAGATTACCTTTCTATTTCAAGACTTGGTTATGACCCTTGTTTTAATTATATTGGCCAAATATTAAGATTAGTTTTGGATATGGAAGTATTAGATTGTTATTGGAAATTTTAGGATTCGCTTGGAATATAATGGTTATGGTTAAGTATACAGTAATTGGTTATTGAAATGGATAGTTAGGCACTCTTGTAAGAGATAGATATTATGTTGATTGATAGATTCAGGTGAAGTTGAGATTAATCATTTTATTGTGAATACTCGTCAAGAACTAATTGTTAGATGATTAAATATTCTTGAAGGGATTTAGGTTATTTGAGGATTTTCGATGTTGGGTTTAAAGGAACGTATTGGTGTTTAATTGGAAAATAAAGAGAATTATGAAGGTGGATAATCTTTAGAAGATGTAAATGAATTTTAGAACATGACTATGTCGCCTTGATGGCCTATTGTGGTTTGAGTTCAAACATGCACAAATCTTTTATGATTAGATGTATTAGAATAGAAGCTTGAACTAAGATGCTATCATAGGAGGAGATGCAATAAGCTATATGATCCTAGTTTGTAGTATCGAACGCTTTGTTGTGATGTTATGGTTGTTATGCTTCAGGAGGCGACGTCATCGAGGAACCTTTCTAGCTGATAGCTGCGAATCGAACCTGACTCTTTGAAGCGTCGTCTTTGGTGAGTAGTAGCAGTCCCTTAAAGGGGTCTGATCAGACTACATTCTTGAAAATAAACTTTTTACTAAAGCTCTTTTGATTTGGAAATTGTTGAGACAAATGTTGTTGTGAATGTTTATGCTGATATTATGATATGGTCAATGGATTGGGCTTGCGAGCTGGTCATTGACGGAGTTGAGGAACATTGTTCCCTGCTCCCTGTTTTTGAAGTGAATTGTCATTGAGATATTGACTAGCTTCACCCGAGAGCGACGTAGCCGTAGAGCTATGGGGCACCTCTCAAACTAGACTCCCTGTGCGCACATAGATCTAGGAAACTGATGTTGCTTTTAATCCTACGATTTGAATTATTGTGTTTTGTTGTTTTGGATTGTTACTTCTTATTCAGTTTAATCTGACCCTTTGTTGTTTCTATCTTTTAGCTTGTCTACAGATCGGAACCAGTCGGGAATAATGGATTAGTGGAGGTGAATAGAGATTCCAAGGATGTAATTGAACTGAGCACTTAGGAATTATAGATTTGTATTAGGAATTTTGGATAATGTAAATTTGTTTTGGCTGTGCTAGTTATATCGGAATTGTAGAGAATTTGTATGATTATTTTGTGTAATAGCTAGATATTGGCTTTGTGATTTAGCTGAGTTAGTCACGTTGAAGAGCTTGTGACCCCTTTGCTTGAGTTTTGGAAGTGTGATTTCAGTTTCTTGGAAACGAACTCAGTGATGACCCTTTTTACCCAGTCAACGGTAAGTCGGGTTGTTACAACTATAATCTAATGCCATTTTGTATAGATAACCTAATCCCAACTTACAATAACCTAATAGCAATTTGTACAGATAAAAACTTCACTTACAATTATCTAATCCTAACTTACACAGATTAAAACATCAGTTAGAATAACATGATCTAATGCCAACTTATATTGTATTAAATGCCAAATAATACATATTAAATGCCAACTTATATTAAATGACAACTTATATAATATTAAGAGCAAACTTTTATCATATTATATTGAATTAAATGCCAACTTACAAAACACTAAAGCCAATTTCTAACATATTAAGTTTTGATTTACTGAAAAAAAACAAAAACCCCCAATTTTACAAAATAAAACTCATCATCTTAAACTTCACCATGTATCCCAAAAGTTTTTTTCCAGATCTACACAAAACCCCCAATTTACAAAAAAAAAAAAAATCCCATTTACAGTAGATATAATGCTAATTTAGTCAGATCTAAATTCAGTTTAATTATAAAACAAAATTTTACTTACAATCCTTCATTTGTTTCCAATTTGATGTAGCATAGTTAGCCTTCTTCCTTTTTGGTTTTGGGCTTGAACCTTGAAGATCACCACTCGTTCCGAGATTTTGTCAGGTCTTCTCAAATTTTTCGTTGCATATGTAAGGGTTTGTTCATCATCCATGTCTATAATCAAAAAAAAATTCAATTTTAGTTCATTAAAGAATAGAATTTGGTTAGTAATAAAATAAAACACTTGAAATATGGCAAAAAAAAAATAAACAACAAACGAATAACCAAAAATTGCATGCGAAAAAAAAAAACTATAATTTAACCATACCTGGTTGTATACGAAGGAACTAGACAATGTCTTTGCTTGAAAAAAATGGTGAAATGCACATAGGAGAAAGAAAAAGAGAGGAAGATTGGAAAGGGAAATGGCGAAGGGGAAATGGGAGGTTTTTGAATATGGAAAGTTTTTTTTTTTTTAAATAATGATTACAGTTTTGGGGAGGGGACATGACGCGTATTAGAAGAGACAAAACAATGATGGGTTACAGTTTCCAATTACACCTTAACCTAACGTAGTTAACTTTTAATTGCCATAATTTCATATTTTTATTTTATCTCTTTTTTTTAAAAATGGGTCGGTCCATGAAAAGCAGTCTCTCAAAGAGACTGTCTTCCATAAGAATTTGCGTAAAAAGAATACGTGATGTCATTCCATTGGTATATGTATATTATTCTTTTAAATTTTGTTAAATGTTAGGATTTTTAAATAATTTTTTGAAGTTGAGATTTTTAAACTAAATCGCTTAAACTTTACAAAAAATATTTGGCCTCAACTTTGGCATAGAGAGGCTTATGTCTAGAATTAAAATTTTCAAAACTTATTTTGAAAATTTTTTTCTAAAAGAGCTTATTGTTTTCAAATTTTCACATTTAAGTAACCTTTATTGTTTCATATTTTCACATTTAGCCATCTTGCTATTCATGTCTCAAATTATAAAATTTATCATTTTAAAACAAAAACATAAAATATTCATTTTTTATACTCCATCCTATTCTTCTAATTAGTCTCATTTAACTTTTCACCAATTTTTAGGTGCGTCAAATGACACTACTTAGAAATGAGAGAGAAAGGGTAATAAATAAATTATAGATGTTTTTTCATTAGATTAATTGTAATAAAATAATATGAGTAAATATAATAGAGTAAAAAATACATACTATAAATAGAAATAAAACTAATAGAATGATTTAACCTATTTAAAAATGAGACTAATATGAAGAATTGGTGGGACTACATTATCTTGATCAAGTTTGAATTCCTAACTGCACCCCAAAGTCATTAATATTGCCACAACAACGTGATCAAGTTAGCGCCTTAGAAATGTGTGTAGTTCTACTCTTTATTATCTATATAAATAATGGAACTCGTAATAGATGAAAAGCACTAGCCAATAGAACTAGTAAGTTGTAATACAAACAAATGGATTCTTCTACCTTTACTAATGAACAAGCAAAAGATCTATTAGAAGCACAAAATAATATATGGAAACACACTTTCTACTACCTCAAATCTATGGCCTTAAAATGTGCCATTCAACTTGACATTCCAGATACCATTCATAAACATGGAAAGCCCATGTCTTTGAATGAACTAGCCACTTCACTTCCAATTCACCCCAATAATATTCCTTCCCTTAATCGTCTAATGCGTATTCTAGAATCTTCTAACTTCTTCTCCAAGAAGCTTCTAGAAGATGGACGATATGGGTTTGATCTTACATTGAGCTCCCAACTCTTGCTTAAAAACCACCCACTTACTCAATATTCATTTGTTCTTACAGAACTAGACCCAGTACTAACTGATCCATCTCATCATCTTACAAGCTGGTTCCAAAATGGTGCAGAATCCTCCTTCCATGTTTTAAATGGAATGAGTTTCTGGGAGCATATGAGCCATGATTCTAAGTTTAATCAGTGTTTTATTGAAGCCATGGAATGTGATTCGAGATTTGTAACAAGCTTGTTGGTGAATAACAAGAGTTTTAAGGGCATATTTGAGGGTATTGAAACGTTGGTGGATGTAGGGGGTGGTAATGGGACTACTGTTAAGGCCATTACTGAGGCTTATCCATGGCTGAAGTGCAGTGTTCTTGACTTACCACATGTTGTCCAAGGATTACAGGAGAAAGCTTCAAGTAATGTTAAGTTTGTAGCAGGTGATATGTTTGAAGCTGTTCCTCATGCTGATGCTGTCTTACTTAAGGTCAGACTATTTTTATTGGTTTTTTCGTTATTTTTTTTGAGTAAAAAATAGTAGTAATAATAAGAAAAAACTGATATTAGTAATCCAACTCACTCATCAGCCGTAAATATTTCCACCTTTGAATTATTTCTCATATATATATATATATTATTAATTTGTAGCCCAAGAGTAGTCTTTAGACGTAAGAATTAATTTAATTTGGCTGAATCTAGGAAGAATGTTTGCATGGTGGTATATATTATACAAGTTGAAGAGATTCCCCTAACAAACAGAATTGTGTTATGTTGCAGTGGATACTGCATGATTGGAGTGATAAAGATTGCATAAAGATTCTAAAACTGTGCAAAGAAGCGATCTCTAACAAAAACAAAGGAGGGAAATTAATAATCATAGATATTGTGGTGGATTCTGAAAATGATCATATCATATCAAAGGAGTCTAATACGAAGTATTTATTTGATATGCTGATGATGTCAATTTGTGGAGATGGAAAGGAAAGAACTGAACAACAATTCAAAAAACTATTTCAACAAGCTGGTTTTAGTGATTATAAGGTTCTTCCAATTTTGGGTGTAAGATCTGTCATTGAACTCTATCCTTAAAATGTTTATCATTTCGATAAATTATTTTTAATCCACAATTCAGTATTGATATTTGCAAGCTCATTGTCAACGTATTTTGTTTTCAATTGTTGAGTGCTACTAATTTTAACAATATTGTTGTTTTAAAACAGAAATAGTTTGATGCATCTCAGTATATATTTGATTGAAGTAACATAAGCAGAGTTCATCTCAATTACTTAGCTTTCTTTTCAATTAGCAAAGACCGTAAAAATCAATGGCCTTGAGCCCATAATACTTGCCTATGTATCTAAGATGGATGTTCAAACCCCAAAAAAAAATGAAAAATTCAATTAAAAAAACAATCAAAAATCAATGAAAAAAATCAAAAAGGTTCAGACCAAAAATATCAATGAAAAGAAAAAAAATCAAAGGCTGCAATGTTCATCTCATAATTAAATCATAAAATTTACTGATATCATCCAAACCAAAACAAAAACTCAAATTCAACAATTAATAGCATACAGTACAAATTGAATTTAAACAAAACAAAACCAAATTGCAATATCCTAAAATTTGAACAAACAATTAGCAAAAACCTATAATTTATGAGATTCGGAACCCTTCTTTACTAGAACCATCCGTGGTGGTGCTCGTGGTAGTGACGACGGACTACTAGTTGCTGATGGTAATGTGGTGGTCGAGGGTTGGGCAATAGGGAGGCAGGTTGTAGCCCTTGGCGGTGATGTAGTGTTGGAGGATTGGACAATACGGACTACGGAGGTAGGTTGTAGCAATTGGGGGAGGCAAAGACTAAGGGAGTGTTTGGTATTACGAGTGAAAATGTAATGGAAAGGGAATTTAAAAGAAAGGGTAAGGATAAGGTAGAGGGTTATTTTTTAAAGTTGTTTGGTATAGAAAAAAATTGAATAGAACGGGTAATGGAAACACATTTTTAAAATTCTCAAATATTCATTCCAATATTACTCACCATCTCACAAGTCAATAGAAAAAACTCATTTATGTTCAAAGTTTTCTCCACCTTATAAACCACCTTATAATTTCTAACACTCAGTTATTTTGGTATGATTGGTTGTTTGAGGGAGAAAATTAATTGTTTCCCAAACTTTTGTAGAGGTAACAAAACACATGTAACCATTACCCTCAAGTAATGGTATTTGTTATTCAAGATTTAAAACAAACAACTAGTAAGGGATTTTGTTACTTAAATCCATTACCTGAGCATCAAAACACCATACCAAACAGCCCCTAAATATATATATGCCACGCCTCAACAAGAAACTTCATTCGATAATTTCGCCAATCTGATTAATTGGGCTAGTCTTCAAAACCTTGAGACGCAAGCAAAATTAACGCTCCACTTAAGGCTTGTTCAAACACATTTTTGATATTATTTTTGGCTATTTTAATTCTTTAATGTGCTGTCACGTTAATACTCATACATGATATTTAAAATTCAATAATTCAAATAATGTTAACGTGAAAATATAAGCCATTTTAAGTTCCTGCAATTTAGCTTAATTTAAATTCCTTTTCCTATTTTTAGGTAAGGTTAAAAATATCTCCATAGTTATAGGAAAACCTATAATTAGTAAAACTTGTTTGCCAAGCAAATTATTTATTCAAATATTCAAATAATAAAACGTGTAATAACACTTAAACACGTGTTTACATTTAATTCAAATATAAACTTATCTTAATAAAGACAATTAACTTAAGTCATTTTAATTGAAACTTAATTCAACATATTTTGGACTTAAATTATTTATTAATTAACCACTTTATATCTAATATGATTTTGGACCTACTTAAACAACTAAATACAATTAGTTAATTTATTTGTTTAATTTAATATGTATTTTGAATTATTAGTTAATTTATTTGTTTAATTTAATATGTATTTTGAATTATCATTACTTAAAGGAGTTGAGTCTTCATTATCCTTGATATATGATTAGTTTATACTACATCATATCAACAATCTAATAAAAAGACTGTAAAATTTCATGTGTCATTCTCATAGTAATTTTCCATGTAAAATAATTCTTATCAAAGTTAACATCAATGTATCCTTAATTATATGCTTAGTTTATACTCCCTCTTATTCATAAATAACGGGACATTTAGATTTTGACACTATTCACTTATTACTCTTAATTTGTATTTTATTCAAGTGAGATCTTGTTTGATTCGTCTCAATGCAAAGATTATTAATATTAACTTTTTATAATATTTCGTTATGTATAATAAGAAATATTAAGTATTGAATAAGTGCATTAGATAATGTGAAAAAGCAAATATCCCATTATTTATTAATAGGAGTGAGTATTATAATAAGATATGTTCTTTTAAATTTTCATGGAATATTATATTCTTGAATTTAAAAGCTATCTAAATTTCAAATTAAAGTTTCTTAGAATATATATTTGTTTTTTAATGTTGTAGTATTTGCTAATTAATAAAGTTTTTCCATTAAAATTTTAATTTCTAAAATATTTCATAAGAAACAAAACATACATAATATGATAATCAAAAATTATATTAAGAATGACAAATAATCATTAAGATAACATTAGAAGATTTCTCATATTTGTCTTAAAAAGTATGAGAATTTTAATTGATTATTATTAACAACTTTTTTTTTTATTAAAAGCGTTATATATTCTAATATTTTATATCTATTTTATAAGAAATATTATCATTTTATACTGATAGTATGTAATTACATCTCAATTTAAAATTTATATTTCTAAATACTTTTATATTAATAACTTCGTGCATGACAAGAGTTTCTATATTAGTATAAGTTTCTTTAACAAAATGTCATTGGAGTTGTATTTCTATTTAAATTAAAAATTTTAAAATAAAAAAATTAAAATTAAAAACTAAAAACTAAAAACCCGTACATCCATCCAATAGACCCCTTCCCCTTCCCCTTCCCCTTCCCCTTCCCTTCCCTGTAAAAAATTAATATTCACTTTCGCCACCATTAATATAAGTAAAAGTACCACCGAACCCAAAGAGATGGTGGTTGGTCGTGGTGGCAGCGGCGATATTTGATTAGTTTGGCCGACGATTTTATCCGCAATTTTTGACTGTTTGAGAGCTTGATTTTCAATGAGTTTTGTTAAAGTTTTAAGCAATTGCACAGAAGAGAGAATGAAAGAAAGGAATTTTATTGAATGTGAATTTGTATTCAACATTATACAAGAGAATGCATATATATAGCTAAGCCTGAGAGAGTTAGTTATAACTAATTTCAGTTACAGCTAACTATACAACATAACTAGAGTTATAACAAACTTAATACACGTGTGTAAAACAAAGACAGAGGGCCTAAATGATAAGGACTCATCCTACTCATGAGACAACTACACAGCATATCTTCTGGGCATCATGATCTTGCAAACTGTTGACTTGCATTCTGCTCTGCTGGCTTGCAATCTGTATGCTTGGACTTCATGCCTTCATGCTTCTCATCCTACTTGATGTGTGTCCCCTTGTCTATTATCCTCAACAAGTTCCTAATTAATTTTTGCTTCTTATCTTGGATATCATGGAAACTTGTTCTTGTGTGCAATTGAAGGCTAGTATTGTGAGTAAACCTTAATTTTATTGTGAGTAAACCTTAATTTTATTGATTTGACAATATTCGATTTGATTTATGGATGGGAAACAGACTAAGATGGTGATGGTGAAGGTGAAGATGGTGGTGATGTTTGGGGGAAGGGGACGCGGTTTCCAGATGATGGAGAATTTTGAGGGATTTTTTCAACTGTATATTTTTCATTATTGTTTTATTGACTCTGCTTTTTAAGTGATTGTTAAAGGGGAAAGTCATAGTGAAGATGGTGATGACTGGTGACTAGCGAGTAGGGAGATATTGGACTCGGCTCGAATGCGTATCCGTTTTTGCGAGTTTGGGGTCCAAAAAATGGACCCTTCGAATCCGACTGGATTCGTTTTATTTCACGGATCTGGATCTCAAAAAATACCTGGACTCGAACCTGTGGATCCGGAGGACCCGTTTTCTGTTTTTGAACCCTAAATATTACTACAATTGAACGTATAACCAAACCCATTTCAACATACAAATTCAGGAAAATCAAAGTTTGAGAAAATCATCAAGGTAGAAAGTAAAAGATGGGACCTTTGAATGTGTTCTTGAGTGTCTCTGAATCTTGCTCATGAGAAAGGAACAAGTTCTGGAATTATGACAGATTGACAGTAGCCATTTTTGTTTGTTTGAGAACAATTCACAAGAGAAAAGAAGACAAGCAAAGGGAAAAGCTGGGTGGGTATGTTTCAGTTTAGAATGTTTCCCATTAGGCAATAACTAGATTGATGATAACAATTTTTTTTGAAATATTTGTGTGAAGATTAACCCACGCCACTATCATTCATCTGCACATTTATTTTTCACAAATGGTAATTTAAGAAATAACTTTAATTTGTTAGTTGGGTATTTTCAGGATAATTTTAAGTTATATAATATTATTTTGGATAATTGATTGTGAAATTATAACTTCATCGAGTGTGAATATGATCCAAAATTACCTAAAATGCCAAAAATTAGCTAGACCCGTTTTGGACCCGAATACGATACGTGATCCGTAGTATCCACGAATCCGAATATGGGTCCTGAAAACTTAGACCCGCAGATCCGGGTCCAAATTCTGGTCTTGATCATGAAAACGGATTTGGATTCGGGTCTAACTAGACCCGATCACATCTGACTCGTTGCCATCCCTACTGGTGAGAATGTGGGTTTATTAAAAATTTAAAAAGCTCAACACTTTCATTTTGAAAAAAAAAACTTCAGCTCTTTTTCATTATAAAATAAAAACAAAGGAATAGTAACAAAATAATAATGTGTCTTTAAGAATTTAAATTAGGGAGTTACTAAATTTCGCCACCCTTTTCATTTTATCGCCACCCCCCATCCCACGAAATTACGTATTTGCCCCTGAAGTTTAAAAAATTACAAAATTGCCACTCCTTATAAATTTCTTATTTATAATAATAATAATAATAATAATAATAATAATAATAATAATAATAATAATAATTAACTTTTTATATACTTAAAAAAAATATAAATAAAATTAATAATAATAACAGCAGTAATAATAATAATAATAATAATAATAATAATAATAATAATAATAATAATAATAATAATAATAACAATAATAAAATTAAAATTTAAAATTAAAAAAAAAAAAAAATTGAGTCGCCCAGAATTGGGCGCCTGAACCATGGTTCAGCCGCCCAGAATCGGGCGACTGGACCCCGGTTCAGGCGCCCAATTTTGGGCGACTCAATTTTTTTTTTTTTTTTGCTTTTTGGAAAATAATAATAATAATACTAATACTAATAATAATAACTTATAGATTAATGTGGCCTATTAGCTAAGTTGGTTAAAGCATTGTACTAATAATATAAAGGTCACATGTTCGAGACTTGTAAAAGTCATTATTTAATAATTATTAATTTTATAAAATAATGACTTGTACAGGTCTCGAACCTGTGACCTTTATGTTATTAGTACAACACTCTAACCAACTGAGCTAATAGGCCACATTAATCTATTAGTTATTATTATTAGTATTAGTATTATTATTATTATTTTCCAAAAAGCAAAAAAAAAAAAAAAAAAAAAAAACTGAGTCGCCCAAAATTGGGCGTCTGAACCGGGCTCCAGTCGCCCGGTTCTGGGCGGTTGAACCATGGTTCAGGCGCCCAATTCTGAGCGACTCAATTTTTTTTTTTTAATTATTAATTTTAATTTTATTATTGTTATTATTATTATTATTATTATTATTATTATTATTATTACTGTTATTATTATTAATTTTATTTATATTTTTTTTAAGAATATAAAAAGTTAATTATTATTATTATTATTATTATTATTATTATTATTATTATAAATAAGAAATTTGAAATGAGTGGCAAAATTGTAATTTTTAAAAATCAGAGGCAAATTCGTAATTTCATTTGGAGGGGGGTGGCGATAAAATGAAAAGGGTGGCGAAATTTAAGGATCGGGTTTAAATTATTAGTCCTTTCAATTTAACCCAATTAATTACCATAAATAAATAATATGCTACTTTCCGATACATATTTCACATCATTATGATATATTATAAGTATCCTTTCACATCAACACCATGTCACCTGGATAGTCTACCAACCGGATATACAAAGTTTTTTCATTTGCACGTATATACATTTATGAGGGTCATTTTACAAAAATTGATCTCTTATAATTACTTGATTTATGGGTGTAATCCCAAAGCATGCTTAAAAAAAAGATTGCAATGACGGACTATAAAATTCTATTAATATTATATGGAAAACTTATAAATAATATGTATGCTATATTGTCAAGTAATAAGTAATTTACCTAAGTTAGCTCCGATATTTTAAAAAATCAGGTTTTAAATTAGCTAAATATTGTCAAGTAATAACTATCACCCACTAATATTATTTTATTTGTCAAGACTCACTAAGAATGACATTTGTCATTTTCAACATTTTATATTATTTTTATTAGTATGTATGATTAAATTTATCGAATACATGATTTCTTTTAAGTAAAAACTAAATACTTATTTTTTTAAATTATTTATCTAGTACATCACTTTTTCATTCACTTAAATATAAAACTAATATAAAAACTCGTGCAATGCACGAATTTTTTGTATGATTATATATATATATATATATATATATATATATATATATATATATATATATATATATATATATATATATATATATATATATATATATATATATGTGTGTGTGTGTGTGTGTGTGTGTGTGTGTGTGTGTGTGTGTATATATATATATATATATATATGTATATATGTATATATATATGTATATATATATATATATGTATATATATATATATATATATATATATATATATATATATATATATATATATATATATATATATATATATATGTATATATATATATATATGTATATATATATATATATATATACATATATATATATATATATATATATTTATATATATATATATATATATATATATATATATATATATATATATATATATATATATATATATATGTATATATTAAATGCTTCGTTTTTATATTGATTTGTCTCATCTAATTAACACTATTTTGTTTGGCAATGATTTTCTTGATTTCTTTTTAATTTTATTAACAAATGTATTTCAATTTTGATCCTAATTAAACTCATTTCAACCTTGTATTCACTTATATTTTATCTTATTATCTAAAAAACAAATTAATTTTTAGAGTATATTTCAAATTTGATGATTTTTGAACGATACGAAGAGATTAAAACTGAAGATGTTTAAGGGGAAAGCATTTATTTCTTCAAACACTTTAACTTTAATTAATAGTAATTTGCTTTGATTTGATGAGATATTACACAACAAATAAAGTGGTGTACTATAATTAGCATAAGGGGTGACGTATGATTTTCTAATTCTGAATTATATTTAATAAAATATGTAGAGTAGTTGAATGATTGATTTGCAAAAGAATAAAGCTATTACTTAAAATAAACAACCAGATGATTTCAATTAGTAATTAAATAACTGTTAGTGTGAGTGGTTGGCTTCAAATCCAATCGCTTGAGCTAATACTCTCATTTGCTTAGGCACGGTTATTAAGAATGGTGTGGGATCCATTAAAAAAGGTAAGTAGTGAAGGGTAGTTGGATAAGTAAGGTATATGGGGGTATATTCGTAATTACTTGTGTGAACTAAGGATATTTAGGTAAAAAAAATGGGACAACTAAAAAGACTTTGCCAAATAAGAAAATGGGACAACTAAATTGTTTCGGAGGGAGTATTATAAAATGGTGATTATTTATGTTATTGTGAAATTTGAGTCGTCTATTTTTTTTATTAATTAAAAAAATTTTATATTGTAAATAAATATTCGGTATCAAATGACCTCGAATATTTGGACATTGATTAAGAATTAGTTCTAAGTACTAACCGTAATCATATATAATTTTAAATTTTAATATATTAAAGTTTTTTAAAAACATGCGTTTAAGTGAATTTATTTTATTTATTTACTTTGGAAGCTTAATATTACCCCTTGATGGTCTCCAAAGTTGTGTAGTTTTCCTCTATAAATATATAGCTCATAATAGATGAATGGCAACACAAATTCATGAAATACAAACAAATGGATTTACCTACCTTTACAATTAATGAAGATAATGCAAAAGAGCTGTTAGAAGCACAACGTAACATATGGATACATACTTTTTACTACCTCAAATCCATGGCCTTAAAGTGTGTCCTTCAACTTGGCATTCCAGATACCATTCATAAACATGGCAAACCCATGTCTTTAAATGAACTAGCCACTTCTCTTCCAATTCACCCCAATAACATTCCTTCCCTTAATCGTCTAATGCGCATTTTAGAATCTTCTAACTTCTTCTCCAAGAAACTTCTAGAAGATGGAGGATATGGGTTTGATCTTACATTGAGCTCCCAACTCCTGCTGAAAAACCACCCACATACTCAAGCACAATTTTCTCTTACACTGCTTGAGCAAATGGTAACTGATCCATCTCATCATCTTACAAGCTGGTTCCAAAATGATGCAGAATCCTCCTTCCATGTTTTAAATGGAATGAGTTTCTGGGAGCATATGAGCCATGATTCTAAGTTTAATCAGTGTTTTAATGAAGCCATGGAATGTGATTCGAGATTCGTAACAAGCTTGTTGGTGAATAACAAAAGTTTTAAGGGCATATTTGAGGGTGTTGAAACGTTGGTGGATGTAGGGGGTGGTAATGGGACTACTGTTAAGGCCATTACTGAAGCTTATCCATGGCTGAAGTGCAGTGTTCTTGACTTACCACATGTTGTCCAAGGATTACAGGAGAAAGCTTCAAGTAATGTTAAGTTTGTAGCAGGTGATATGTTTGAAGCTGTTCCTCATGCTGATGCTGTCTTACTTAAGGTCAGACTATTTTTATTGGTTGTTTTGTTATTTTTTTTGAGTAAAAAATAGTAATAATAATAAGAAAAAACTGATATTAGTAATCTAATCTTTCACTCATCCGCCGTAAATATTTTCACCTTTAGTTTGAATTATTTCTCATATATATATATATATATATATATATATATATATATATATATATATATATATATATATATATATATATATATATATATATATATATATATATATATATATATATATATATATATATATATATATATATCCAAAAATCAATTATAACCAAAATCATTATCAATCAGCAAAAATCAGTTAGAATTAGTTTTAATCAATAAATAACAATTTATTCTGTAAACTTGTTTAGTATAACAAAAACTACTTTGTAGCTCAAATGTCTAGTTATGGACAACAAAATTACTTTGTAGCCTAAATGTTATGTATTGGGCAACAAAACTTGACTTGTAGCCCAAATGTCATGTATGGGAATAGAAATAAACTTGTAGCCCAAATGACATGTAATGGGGAACAAATATTAATTTGATAGCCTAATGTTACAAATTAGGCAGCAAATATATCTGTAGCCCAAGAACAGCCTTTAATATTAATTTGTAGCCCAAGAGTTGTCTTTAGACGTAAGAATTAGTTTAATTTGGCTGAATCTAGAAAGAATGTTTGCATGGTGGTATATATTATACAAGTTGAAGAGATTCCCCTAACAAACAGAATTGTGTTATGTTGCAGTGGATACTGCATGATTGGAGTGATAAAGATTGCATAAAGATTCTAAAACTGTGCAAAGAAGCGATCTCTAACAAAAACAAAGGAGGGAAATTAATAATCATAGATATTGTGGTGGATTCTGAAAATGATCATATCATATCAAAGGAGTCTAATACGAAGTATTTATTTGATATGCTGATGATGTCTCTCTTTGGAGATGGAAAGGAAAGAACTGAACAACAATTCAAGAATCTTTTTCAACAAGCTGGTTTTAGTGATTATAAGATTATTCCAATTTTGGGTTTAAGATCAATCATTGAGGTTTATCCTTCACAAATAATTTAAAGTTTTCATATGTATGATAATTTGATTTGTGTTAATTTGTGTTTTTCCTTCCGTTTGGATTAATTGTGGGCTTTTCGAAGCTTATCAATATGATTTAATGCATAAGCTTAATTATTATTGCAAATGTTATTATACACTTGCTTATAATAAAGCTGTTGTTTTGTTACTTTGCTTATTATTAAAATAATAAAAGAAATATTAGCTTCAATAATATATCTCAAATTCCCTATCATGAACATTTATTAAAAACATAATTCGTGTACAACTAATAATGGATAAATTCACAAAAATAAATCAATCTTTGTTTGGTCTGCTGAAAATAAGTTTATAATTGTTTGTCTTGAAATTAACCCCCCTATTGGATATAACTGTTGAAAATAAAAGCAAATATTATTTATATTGTTTGATCACAAAGAAGCTATGGTTTTAAATAATTGGTGAATTTAGTTTTAGCAAGTATATTTAATGTAGGAAAAATTATCTAAAATAATTCAATTTTTTCATGATTTTCCTACAATAATCGCACCAATTGATTAAACCATAAAAAATCTCAACTTTGGGGTTATTTTTCTAGAGTATATCTAATAACCGTATGACTTGCTATAGCAAGTTCTATTTTTTAAAAAAAAGATAAAGAAAAATAAAATATTGAAATAACGTAAAAAAAATGTTTAAAAGAGTTTTTGATTTTTTTTATTATTTAGAATTTATTATGTAAATTTTTAAATATTTTCACTAATTTCACATTAATTTTAAATTTACTTTTTTGATGAATTATCTACTATAACTGGTTATTAGATTACCCAAGTTTACTTCAAATAAATATTCCCTAAAGTTGAAATTATTCATGGTTGATCAATAGTTGAAGATTATTATAGGAAAATTATGAAAAGATAGGATTATTCTAGTATATAGGTTTATTTAAAAATAAATAATAGGAGGATGATTAAAATAACAACTTCAATAGAATAAAACATCAATGCAACTTCAATAAGTTCAAAATACCAAATTCAATACGTTAAAACACTGACTTATTTAAGTCAAAATAACAACTTAAGCAGTATAAAATACCAACTTAAACAAGTTAAAATAACACTTAAATAGGTTAAAATATTAACTTCAATATGTTAACAACTTAAAAGGTTAAAGCACCTCTATAAATAGGTAAAATATCAACTTTAATAAGTTAAATCACCAATTTAAATATGTCAAAATATCAACTTCAATAGGCTTCAATAGGTTAGATTATAATCTTAATATGTTAAAATAATAACTTATATAAATTAAAAAACCAACTTAAATAGCATAAAACACCAACTTAAACGGATTGAAATATCAACATCAATATGCTAAAATATCAACTTTAATATATTAAAACTTAACAAGACTAAACATCAATTCCAAATAGTTGTTGGGGAAAGAAATGGGAGAAAAGAAAAGTGAAAGGAAAAATTGTCTATTTTCATTCCAAATATTATCTTCAATGTGAGAATGAGTTATTTTGTTAATATTATATAGGAGTTCTTCCTTCCAATTCTAAATGAGATAAATGCTTTCACTATTTTCATTCCCTCCATTTCCAATTCGAAATATCTTCAATGTCAGAATGATAAACATATACCAACTTTTTATGGCCAATGTCACTATAAAAAAAGCTTAAATTTTGACTATTCAAAACAGTCGAAAATAAGTCGGTATTGCTCTATACCAACTGATTTCCAACTGTTTTGGGTAGTTGGTATAAAGTGGTCGGAATTTCATTTTAGTAGGAAAATAGTCAGAATTTTCGACTATCCTTGGTTAGTCGAAAAATTCAACTATCAAGTTAGTCAGAAAATGTCCCAAAAAGCTTGTTATTTTTGTACCTAGATGCATATGATTGAAGTCATTTGAGAGTAACTTTTAGCTAGTGCCTAGGCCGGTCATTGGACAAAAAAGCTTTGCTTAAAAGGTGTTTGTTTGGAATATCAGATTAACTTTAGATTATATGTTTTGTGTCAGTTTAATTCAGGTTGTGTACTCACATTGATTTTTATATAATTTAAAATTTATTTTAAAGTCGAGTCAAGTTGAATTTAGTTACAAAGTAGAATAAACATCGAGTCTATTTTAAATAACTCTTAATATAACATTTATTAACTACTTCCTTCATTTCTTTTCAAATGTTCCATTTAGCTTGGGCACGTTTTCCAACGCACAAATATAACTCTTAATATTTCTAATTGTGCGTAATTAAAAATATAAAAACTAGATATAAATAAATCTTATATTAAGACGAATCAAACAATATCTCATTTAACTAGATTTTAACTTATAGATAAAAAATAAAATACAAAATTAAAATAAATAATAAATAGTATCCAAAAATCAAATGAAACGTTTTAACTCGTAGATTATAAGAATCAAACGTATAATTTTCGCAAGTGCATTTATTATTGGAGTATAATTTAATTAATAATGCGTAAACTATTTGGCTCTCCCAATTTAAATTTGTTGTTTCACTCTGGGAGTGGGAGTGGGAGTGATAGTGATAGTGATAGATGGGTCATGTGGCAATTCTCAAATTTGTATGATACACCTTCTAATTCAAAATTTCCCCCGTGAAGTAATCCCTAAAACCCGACAATAACCATTGTCTAATTCTCTCTCACATTCGATCCATTTAACCCAAAATGAAATCGTGGAGTCCCAATTATCATCATTATGTGTTCTTCCTCCACATTCTTCTCTTGCTCATCCAATCTTCCTCAAGTCTAAAGGTCTATATTAATAAATAATTTTCACTTGTTTAGTGTTGTTCATTCTGGTTATCGGGTCAATTTCAAGACGTTTTATAATCGAATTTTGTGTCCACACCGATTATTATATAAATTTTAAATAGGGGCCGAGCAAAAGTTAAATACTTTTTTGAAAATTCCGAAAATTATGATATTTTTCTAACAACTTTTGTATCTTTAGACACTAAATATATATTACATAATTTAATATTGAGGCCCCATGCGATATAACATGCTCAGAACTTCCCCTAATTTTAAATTTGTTTTAAAATCGGGTTAAATCGGGTTCGGTTACGGTACCTCTTTATTGTTCTTCAAGTCTAAATGCTAATTTTACTTTACTCTGTTTCAAATCCTGAAATCAGATTGGAGAAACATGTAGGAATGATAATGATTGTGATGCGGGTCTGCGGTGTGAAACTTGTGGTGCAAATGGAAATACTAGACCCAGATGTTCACGGTTTCAACCCGTTAATCCAACTTTAAAGGTAAAAGGATTGGCGTTCAACAAATACTCATGGTTAACGGCTCATAATGCATTTGCAATGACAGAAAATTCAATTTCTGCTACTGGTACTATCCTTTTAGCTCCTTCCAATCAAGAAGATTCCATTACATCCCAGCTTCGGGTATGCCTTTTTCTTGCTTTTATCTGCAATCGGATCTAGTTTTAGACCCGCCTGAAAAAATGTTTGGTTGGGTAATTAAAGTATTAGTCCCTCTATCTGGTGGCATTTTTGCAAGGATATAATTTGAGCAGACTAAGAAAAGGGATAAAAATAGGTAAAAGAACACAAATTCTTATGAGAGGAGAAAAGATATTTCTAATTAGATTGACCAATAAAGAATATGTAGAATAAGAGTAGAAATTAAACTTTAATAGATTGGTATGTGAGATGATTTCTGAAGAAACCGGCAAAAAAAATAATTTGTTATAAAATGGAAAATTTATAAATAAGATGACAAAATAATTGTAATATGGGAATGAAAATTAAAATAATAAGCCTATGATGATAAAAGAAAAATAGAAATATAGCAATACTCTAAGAAACTGAGGAAATAAATAGTACATAACATTTTTAAAATTCTTACTTAGAAGATCAAGTTTTAACTTGGGTTTTCAAAGTCAAATTGAAGTCATTTTGCACACTTTTAGTCCTTCGTGAAAAGTTATTCACAATTAATATGAGAAGTTTTAGATAATGTTTACTTTTAATGATTAATTAGAAATGATTTTTTTTTATCATTTAATGATATTAATGTAATGAAATATTGTAGTTGTATGGATTTGACAAAATTTAAAATTTTGAACTTACTACATAGTTATCTTTATATTAGAATATTTATGGTGAACTAATTCATAATACAATTAAATATTTAAAAAGTGAGTACTTTAATATTTAAGGTGTCAATTTTAACGTTTAAAATAACATGTTAAATTTAGTTCGACTATTTTGCCCAATCTAATAGTGGTTCACGATGAGACCGTTTTAAATGACAATTTTATGATCTTAATATTTTTTATAATTTTTAATTATACATAATTCAGTATACATAATTTTTAATTATATGGCGATAATGTAAATGTGGATTATATGATGTAAGTGATACTCAATCAATCCCATTTAATTTACATAAAAATTTTATTTAGCGTTGTCTCATTTTCTTTGCCTTTTTTTTTCTTGTAATAATGGTTTTTGTAATTCTCTTTAAACCTATCTACAATTTAATTTTTTTTATCTCATTTATTTATTTTTTTAACCTCATTTATCCATTTTTTTAACGAGCTTTATTTTATTATTTTATTCACCAAATATAATTAATGTGTACATTTTTATTAAGTGTTACAAATTAAATGGGAGAAAGAAATAAAATTAGGATTTTATTTTTTGATTCAAATATATAGTTGACACAAAAAGAATGGTATGTGAAATGATATCCTTTCTCCATCGACAAGCCAAGAACTATTGTGTTGGTGCTTTACGACCTTTTTCTAACATACCTCATGCGTCTGGACCTGCTTAGGTCCAATAAAGGTTATAGTCGTTTGGGTCGTTTGATTGAGGAAAAATTATGTATTTATGTATAAAAGATCGAATTTTGATTTAAAATAATTTATTAATTTCATTTTTAAGTATTTTGTTCATTAAAATGAAATTTAAATTTAGTTTTTATCTGACATGTTTTAATCTATTGATGATGATTAATTATTAACTTAATTATACACAAGCTTCGCATGTATTAATGTGAGAGTTTTTAAGATCAAATATAACAATCTTAATAAGACATTTGATAAATATAAGTACTCTAACAAAAGAATATAATTGACACATCTTCACACTTTTTACAACTTTATATATTATTAGAAATAAAACATATCGTAAACTAGACACTTTTTTTTATTGCCTTTAGCCTTTTAGATTTATGGTTTCAAGACTTTCAATCCTTCTTTGTCCAGAATAGTAGTAAAGAGAAATTGAATTGTTATTTAAAAAATTAGATTTTTGGTAATAAATAAAAAGAGAATATAAATAGCGTAGATGAAATTATAAGAAATTTAATATATGAATGAGACTAAAAGAAAAAAAATAAAATATTATTCGAAAATAAAAAAAATATAAAAAAACACAATTGAAAATAAAAAATAATATTTAATGAAAGGAAAAATTCTCATTTTAACGCAAAGGAATCAATTGTAAAACAAGGTCGTCCCTACTCCTTACCGACTATTAACATTGACAACGACTCTTTTTAATTTGTTAAGCAGTATCGATGAATGCCAATATACATAATAAATAATAATTCGACTCAAACACAAATTTATCTTGTTTTTAAACACCACAATTACACTGAATACTCTCTCTATGTATGATCATATGTCCTCAATTTATTTCCAATTTTAACGTATTATTGTTTTTTGAATTTAAAAATTATCCCAATTCATAATGATATATACTTTTTATGTCCGGCTTATTTTACATTAATTGTTATTTTGATCTATATCATATATTTTGCATTATTTCTATTTTTAGACAATAACCTATTATAATTTTTTAATCTCATCCATGTGAAAATTCTTACAAAATTGCTAACAATCGTGTCTCATGAAAGTTTGATGCTACCATGTAGAATTTTTCTAAAAACAAGGTCGCTAATTTATATTTTTTGTGTTGTAATTCTTGATTTTTATTTTAAGTTCCACTATAAAGTGATTTAGTGATACTTTATTTGGCCTTTAGTGACATTTGTAATTGTTATTGTAGTCTATAATGACATTTATGAAAAATACCACTAGATACTATGTCGCGACTTTAATATGTTTTTTTTTATTATGCTGCTAAAGGGTCATATAAATGTCTTTAAATCTACTATATATACAATTAGAAATTTAAAGTAGTGATATTTAAATTAAAACCTCAATAAATATATCCCATTAGAAATATGATAGGTTGTAGTGAAATCCCAATAAATTTGGCACTTTCTCAAATATTAATTTCAGCATTTATTTGCTTTTTAATCCTTGAACTTAACTTTGTGTCAAGTCACATCCTGGTCATGCCGTACTTGGCCACTAAAAAAAAGTTAGTCTAACTATGAAAATTGTATGGTATTAAGCTGCTCATATGTTGTATAATCGTACCCCATGACAAATTGTGTGGTGTCAAGTAGTGTTATATTATGGTGGTGTCGTGTCAATAATTGAATATGCTTTATCTTATACTTTGGAGAGGGTTGATAAAGATGTGTCTGATATGGGTGGATTAAGGTTTGGAACCGTTGATGAGAGTTGCTTGATCAAAGCAACAAGAAAAGAAGCAGACTGTGAGTGGCTCGACAAAGCGCTCGATAGACTAGAGCCTAGCTCAACCGGTCGAGCGGTGTTGGCTCGGTCGAGCTAAATGTCCAGAACAAGTCAGTAGTTTCACTGGAAGCTCGCTCGACTGAGCGAGGTAGTGGCTTGGTCGAGCAGTAGTCGAACAGACTACATTAGATCCTGTTTTTGGTCAGAATTTGTAGTGACTATGCAATAATGTGGTGCATTACTCTATTGTTTATTGTCATAGTTAATTAGGGTGTTAATTGTGATGTTACATGTGAATTTATGGTGATTTATGAGAGAATACTTAGAGTGATGAATACCTTGACTATAATTAGGATTCATCATTTACAGTAACATCTATTATTATTTGAAGGTGAAATTATATTTTATGAGTTTATTAAGTCATTATATAATTTATAGACTAAAATAACCAAATGCATATGCACATAATATGATGACATGATCAGATAAATAGAAATAAAACCGTTCATAAAGGCGATAACAATACTAAATTAGCCAAATTGTACAATATACCGTATTATTTATGTATACTTAAAAGAAATACGTAAAGTAAAAAGGTAAATAAAAAAATGTACATGGATATAAATGCAAATACTGCAAATAAAAAAAATGCACATATAAATATACGAGATAAATATAATACTAACCGTCCATTTAGGCGGTAAAAGAAAAACAATTAACCAGCCATATAGGCGGTTTAAATAATACAAAAGAAATAAATAATACTAACCGTCCATTTAGGCGGTAAAAAAGAAAAAAGTTAACCTGCCATATAGGCGGTATAAAATAAAACAATAACAAAAGCAATAAAGTGTCCTTGTCATCCGTAAAAGTGATGTATTGTCCAATAAATTATTTTATGGGTCATTTAAATTTATCTTGCAACGTTTAGTACTTGTTTCTCTCTCATCATCTTTGGTTCTTTTATTACTTTGTGAGGGTTAATTTTCAGTTGTTGTTGTTGGAGCATTATTAGCTGGTTGCGTTGATGAATTATTTGTTGGTCGTACCGGTGGAATATTAGTCGGTGGAACTAGTGGATTATTAGTTGGTCGTACATGTGAATTATGAGTTGGTGGTACTGGTGGACCATTAGTATTATTGGGATTATTATGTCGGAGCTGATTTAAATCAGTCCTTGCTGGTTTGTAGTGAAGGGTATGGAATTATGCTCAATTATAAAATATAAAAATGTGTTAGAAACACCTTGGATGATGATGTTGACACCATTTGATTGTTGGTCCATTTGTGGGTACCGATGAAGAAAAAAAAATGCTTAATTAGGTTTGTAAAATATTACCTTCTTGATTATTAAGGGTGGAGCTCGTGCTGAATGGGTCATCTTTTATATTTAGTGATCGTACCACCATTGGGGAACTTAGTGGATGAGCCATGTCCATGTAAAATCGTTTCAAAACTTTCTCAGTATAATTGCTCTGATGGACAAATATTCCACTTTTTAAATGTTCAATTTGTAGACCAAGACAGAATTTGTGGGTACAGAATTTATTTTTTTTCATAATCCTAAAACTGTCTCATTAAAAGTAATTTTGGTCCTTATAATTGGTGTATTAAAAGGTAGGGAGAATATAAGGAGAAAATGTAGTATATGAGATTGATACCTGCTTTGTATATCGATATCTATCTTGTATTTACAATACAGAAGCAATGCTTTTATAGGCAAATTACACAACACTATTCATGAGGATAGGGTTGAAGAACCCAATACATTCATGAATTGTCTTTTCAAGTTATAACACTCCCCCTTGAATGCATTACATATATGTGGAAATTTTATTATAACATTCATAATTCTAAAACTGTCTCATTAAAAACCTTTATCAGGAAAAAAATCCAGTGAGATAAAAAAAAATTGATCAAAGGAAAAAAGAGTACAGTGAGCATATTTCTCCCCTGAAGTTAACATATGTCTCGAAATCCGAGAGTGTGTATGGTTGAGGTCCATGATCGGCTAACTCCAAAAGGATTGTGGCTTAAACGATACAACTAGGGCACCAACTACAGTTTATGAAGATAATGATGCATGTATCAATCAAGTTAGAGAAGGATACATCAGAGGAGACAGAACAAAACACTTGTCACCAAAATTATTTTTCGCACATGATCTACAGAGAGATAAAAAGATGAAAGTCCAAGAAATTCAATCTTGTGAAAACCCCGCTGATTTATTCACAAAGTCACTCCCGTCAAAGCAATTCGAGTATTTGGTACGCAAGCTTGGGATGTACCGATTTCGAGATATATGTTAACTTCAGGGGGAGAAATATGCTCACTGTACTCTTTTTTCCTTTGATCAGTTTTTTTTTATCCCACTGGGTTTTTTCCTGATAAAGGTTTTTAATGAGACAGTTTTAGGATTATGGATGTTATAATAAAATTTCCACATATATGTAATGCATTCAAGGGGGAGTGTTATAACTTGAAAAGACAATTCATGAATGCATTGGGTTCTTCAACCCTATCCTCTTGAATAGTGTTGTGTAATTTGCCTATAAAAGTATTGCTTCTGTATTGTAAATACAAGATAGATATCGATATACAAAGCAGGTATCAATCTCATATACTACATTTTCTCCTTATATTCTCCCTACCTTTTAATACACCAATTATAAGGACCAAAATTACTTTTAATGAGACAGTTTTAGGATTATGAAAAAAAATAAATTCTGTACCCACAAATTCTGTCTTGGTCTACAAATTGAACATTTAAAAAGTGGAATATTTGTCCATCAGAGCAATTATACTGAGAAAGTTTTGAAACGATTTTACATGGACATGGCTCATCCACTAAGTTCCCCAATGGTGGTACGATCACTAAATATAAAAGATGACCCATTCAGCACGAGCTCCACCCTTAATAATCAAGAAAGTAATATTTTACAAACCTAATTAAGCATTTTTTTCTTCATCGGTACCCACAAATGGACCAACAATCAAATGGTGTCAACATCATCATCCAAGGTGTTTCTGACACATTTTTATATTTTATAATTGAGCATAATTCCATACCCTTCACTACAAACCCAGCAAGGACTGATTTAAATCAGCTCTGACATAATAATCCCAATAATACTATTGGTCCACCAGTACCACCAACTCGTAATTCACATGTACGACCAACTAATAATCCACTAGTTCCACCGACTAATATTCCACCGGTACGACCAACAAATAATTCATCAACGCAACCAGCTAATAATGCTCCAACAACAACAACTGAAAATTAACCCTCACCAAGTAATAAAAGAACCAAAGATGATGAGAGAGAAACAAGTACTAAACGTTGCAAGATAAATTTAAATGACCCATAAAATAATTTATTGGACAATACATCACTTTTACGGATGACAAGGACACTTTATTGCTTTTGTTATTGTTTTATTTTATACCGCCTATATGGCTGGTTAACTTTTTTCTTTTTTACCGCCTAAATGGACGGTTAGTATTATTTATTTCTTTTGTTATTATTTAAACCGCCTATATGGCTGGTTAATTGTTTTTCTTTTACCGCCTAAATGGACGGTTAGTATTATTTTTATCTCGTATATTTATATGTGCATTTTTTTTTATTTGCAGTATTTGCATTTATATCCATGTACATTTTTTTATTTACCTTTTTACTTTACGTATTTCTTTTAAGTATACATAAATAATACGGTATATTGTACAATTTGGCTAATTTAGTATTGTTATCGCCTTTATGAACGGTTTTATTTCTATTTATCTGATCATGTCATCATATTATGTGCATATGCATTTGGTTATTTTAGTCTATAAATTATATAATGACTTAATAAACTCATAAAATATAATTTCACCTTCAAATAATAATAGATGTTACTGTAAATGATGAATCCTAATTATAGTCAAGGTATTCATCACTCTAAGTATTCTCTCATAAATCACCATAAATTCACATGTAACATCACAATTAACACCCTAATTAACTATGACAATAAACAATAGAGTAATGCACCACATTATTGCATAGTCACTACAAATTCTGACCAAAAACAGGATCTAATGTAGTCTGTTCGACTACTGCTCGACCAAGCCACTACCTCGCTCAGTCGAGCGAGCTTCCAGTGAAACTACTGACTTGTTCTGGACATTTAGCTCGACCGAGCCAACACCGCTCGACCGGTTGAGCTAGGCTCTAGTCTATCGAGCGCTTGGTCGAGCCACTCACAGTCTGCTTCTTTTCTTGTTGCTTTGATCAAGCAACTCTCATCAACGGTTCCAAACCTTAATCCACCCATATCCGACACATCTTTATCGACCCTCTCCAAAATATAAGATAAAGCATGTTCGATTATATGTTTAAAGTTAACGTAATCATTAACATTATTGGCATTTGCTTTAACAGTAAAAATGTTGAATATATAAATAGAAGTACTACCTCCTATTCAGCCTAATTGTCCCAATTTTTTTGACACTATTCACTTATCACTCTTAATTTGTATTTTACTCTTAATCTATAAGTTAAAACATAGTCATGTGGGATCTTGTTTGATTCGTCTCAATACAAGGATTATTAATATCAACTTTTTATAATTTTTAATTAAGAATAATTTGAGATATTAAGGGTTAAATTGTTGCCTCGACAAGTGTGAAAAGTCAAATGGGACAATTAGGACACCCCTTAGAATATATAAAATGACATATAAAGAAAATAAAATTTATTTTTTTTTTTAATTATTATCATTAATTTTTAGGACCCCATAGTTAAAATATTAGGTACGCTGTAGAATTCAGTGGGGGTAAAGACTAAATTTTTGCATTTTTTTGTAGAATGGTGTTCGAGGGCTGATGTTGGACATGTATGACTTCCAGAATGACATATGGTTATGCCATTCATTTGGAGGCAAGTGCTTCGATTTCACAGCATTTGTAAGTAAAACTAAGCCTATCAACCTACATACATTATCAGTAAGGTCGTAGATTAGCAAGGATAAAGAGACTATCAACCCCACTAAGAAGGATAGAAAGCCTTATAGAAGAGGATAAGAGAAGTTAAGGAAGATCTAGAAAAACATGAGATGAGCAAATAAAAGTTGACTTTCATAAGTTACACCTCTCTGTGGACCTGACCAGGAATAGTGGTAGTTGGAGGCGCTTTATCCATGTTTTAGACTGCTGATTTCCTTTTCACTTACTAGTTGGCGTTCTTGTTCTATGGCTTTTACTCGTTCTATTATTATTATTATTGTTGTTTTCTTTTACTGTTATTTTTACTCGTTTGATACGATGCAAGCATGCGGAGTTACTTTCAGCCTCACTCGGCCCCAGACATTGCAAAAACCTCTCTTATTCTTTCTCGAGTCGGGGGACTCTTCAGCCGCGCTCTCCTTTATGGGTATGAGTTGCCGCCGTCTTTCTTTCCCCAGACCCTGACCATAGTTTACTATGGTCGGAATACACTAAGTATGATGATGATGAAAGAGACTATCACCTAGAGCATCAAGTTATTAGGGTCCAAATAATACTTTTTCATATACAGATTGATATTAAGTTGAATTAAAGTTAGGTATAATTTATATTTTTTTACTATTTAATACTCTCTTTGTTCCCTAATAAAGTTCACACAAGGAATGTTCATGGGAAGCAAGAGAAATAGAATACTTTAAACATTGGATATATTATTTGATTGAATAATAAATTTGATGGAAGAAAAATGAGAACCATAAACATTTAAAAATTATTAAAGAAAATTAGTGGAATAAATATGAGGTCCACAACTAATAAAAAAATAAAGTTAGTGGGAAAACATGTGGGACCATAAGAAATATAAAATGTTTAAATTAAGTTAGTTGAAGATATGTGAGGATAATAAACATTATAAAAAAAATACGAAAATGAAGATGAATAAAACTATTTTTGTCCAAAATTTATAATATAAATAGAATGATTTTTCATAGGAACAACAAATAGAACACACAAAACAGCAAATGGAAACTTTTTTAAGGAACAAAGGGAATATGAGTTATTAAGGTTTTTTATAAAATAGTTAAAATATCAACAATACAAAACGAAAAAAGTATTATATTATTTATTATGTTTTAATTTTTAGGACCTATTTTATGTTTCGCTGTCGGGGCTTAAAAATGAGTGAGACGGCCTAGTAATCCAAATGCAACCAACAGTATACCAAATCGAACTTCCAAGATTGTTCTATTTGCTGATTAATATAACTTGTATGTAACAGCAACCAGCAATTAACGTTCTCAAAGAAATAGAGAATTTTCTGCAAAGAAACCCGACAGAAATCGTTACAATCTTCATTGAGGATTATGTGACCTCACCAAAGGGCCTCACCAAAGTGTTCAATGCAGCAGGGCTCGGAAAATTCATGTTCCCTTTATCCCGGATGCCCACAAATGGAAGTGATTGGCCAAATGTGGATGATATGGTGCAGAAAAACCAGCGATTGGTGGTCTTCACTTCTATGAAATCTAAGGAAGCGTCTGAAGGGATTGCCTATCAGTGGAAGTATGTCGTAGAAAACCAATGTAAGTTAATTATCCTTCTATGTATTAAACTACGGATCTCAATCGCCCTTCATTTAAAATGAAATATTTAGCGTCAGGTATTAGGAGGGTCTGTGCTGCATTCACACTTCTAGCCCAAAGGATTTTCGTGTGCATTGCGTGTTAGAGTATATAACATATCTTAGGGCTTCAGCCATTGGTTTAAGCTTTTGGTTGAGTTGGTTTCTTGACATTCTCCTCTGTGTCGATGCATGCTGAAGCATAACTATTGTCCATAACACAAGTTGTAGAAGCTATGTCTATGTTGTTTTGAAGCTTTGAAAGCTTTTTAGTTAATGCTTGCAAGGCTACTAGGATTCTTCTTAGTTATGCTCTTACGCATTCTTGTTTTACTAGTGTAGCATAATTTGCCACTTAATTTGCTTTTGAATTCACGATTCGCTAAGCCAAAATCGACCATATTTCGTTTTTTTGTTCGCGATTTGCAAGGAGATTAGTGAATCCAACGAGAATAAGTACAATATATAATCTAGCTTTGTTCTTTCGATCACCTTAAAAAGATGGGTTTTAGGAGAATTAAAACTGCTGGGTTGGACTAAGTAAGTTCATAAAAGTTCAGATAAACTTAAGGTGGAAGAATCTACTTGTGGAATCAAGCACACAAGTCCAAGGGCTTATTGATGGGGGCTTGGATGAACAAGCAAGGGCTCACTTGAGCCTTGATGATAAGCATTAAATTGGGATGTTAAACGAGCTTGTTTGGGAGATAAAAGTGAAGCTAGAATGTACTGTTGTGAAAGCTTTTTAGGGCGTGCAGCGTGTTCCAGACCATGTCAAGGCTGCAGGGGCCAATTGCCCGAGAGAGCACATAGGCAGACAGAAGCTGGCAGAGCCACAGAGGGGTTTACTCTGGCGAGCAGCTTCTATCAGAACCGCGATGAAATAGGTCTTCTTGGGCTTAAAAAAGATTGAGGCTCTAAATGTTGTATTGCGAGAAAAATCCATTGGAATCCAACCAAACATTTGATTAGGGGGAGTGTAACTAAGGTACCCATAAAAACACTCAAGTTGTTTGTATCTTGCTTGCATTAATTGTTTGGGTGTCTCCTGATCTCCGATCCATCTTTTCTATACTTTATGAGTCCAATTTCGCAACAGTTTCTATTCGAGGTTTATGAGTTAGACGAGGCTGTTCGTGTGCTTATTAGTTTATGATCTTAAACATCGTTTTTTGACAAAATGCAGATGGGGATGAAGGTATGGTAGCCGGTTCATGCCCAAACCGCGGTGAATCACCAGCAATGAACACCAATACAATCCCTCTTATTCTAGTGAATTACTTCCCAACTAATCCCAATAAATCAAGAGCTTGCATGCAGAACTCAGCTCCCTTGATAAACATGGTTAATACTTGCTTAGAACAAGATGGAAAAAGATGGCCCAACTTCATTGCTGTTGACTATTACCAGGTAATCAACTCTGCATCCTTTCAATATTACTCCTTTATTAATAGCGTTTTGAGCGTAGCAGTTGAATTAGTTGTAGTTGTTAGTGATTTAATGAAGCTAAAATACTAATTTACGAAAAATTTCATTATTTGATAAATTTGCGGTTTAAGTAATGACTAAAAGTGCATGTAGTGTTTAAGTAGCATTAGACGTTTAGCATTTCAAAATCAACAGTACTAATTTAAGCTTTTCTCAGTATTTTTCTCTAACAAATCATTTTCCTACGGCCACCATAACCGTTTCTTTTACTAATTGCATTACTAATTTGCGCAGCTATTAGACAAGTAAAAATATAACAGCTACAATTGTATAGCTATAACTACCCATAATTATACCTACTTTAACCACTAACAGCTACCCGCATAACTATATTGCAGAGTTGCGCCGAACAAACCCTAACGGCTCGTTTGGTTAGTGGTATTAAATGATGGTAATGAGAATGATTTATAGTGTAAACTTTCATCAAAATTTCCATGTCACTCCCATGTTAATGAAACTTTAATCATAAAAAAAAATTTATTTACAAATTTCCATTACCACCTAATACTACCTCTCCCAATGGTAATGCATTAGAATGAAATATATGAAGAAAAATGAGATGATTGGAGTTGGTCAAGTATGACCATCAAGATAGTAAGACTTTTTTAACCAAAATTACACAAGATTTCATTCCCATTATCACTACTTAATATCACCTATCAAACGGGCCGTAAAAGTGCTAAATTCTATATACTCTAATTTTATAGTGCTATGTAAATTGAGATTTTATCAACCTTCTTTGGGTTTGTTTTTGTAGAGGAGTGACGGCGGTGGAGCTTCTGAGGCAGTTGATCAAGCCAATGGTCATCTTACTTGTGGGTGTGACAATATTGCCTATTGCAAGGTGTGCTATCTACTCAAGTCCATTCTTTTCCATGTCTCAAAACTAATAATAACTGATCACAATAAAAGTCCCTACGTAATTTAGCAAGAAAATTTTACTATTTTTATTAAAGTGACGAAAGCGTCATATCAATGTCAGAATGTCGAAAATCTAACACAAGTATTTGGGATATAACAAAGAGTTTGAATAACAACGTCTATATCAAATGTAATTTTATAGTTATTTAAGAAAAAGTCGTTTTATAATTCAAGAACACGGTTGTTGTATACAGAAAAGTGGAACCTTTGGCTCATGCGACATCCCGAAACTCGCTCCTCCACCACCTGCCGCATTACCATCATCACAAAGTGAGCGTTCATCTACTCAATCTAGTCACGCCCATACAAATAACCATAAGGCTCAGCATCATTGGTTGTATGCCTCATTTCTTGCGTCGATAATCTTGTTTATTTGTTAGTCGTCTTGTAATCCTTTTTCATCTTAGTATCGCTAATGATGTCTATTCGTTCTAAATTTCATCACTTGTGTAAAATATGTATTGTATTTATATGTTTTAAAACTATTCTTAATCAGATTTTATTACTAGTGTAACACTCCGGCCCCTCGGACCGCTGATGACTACTTATGGGGACTGTAGACTAGCCCCACAAACCAACACAAGTCTTTCCAGCGCACTTTGGCCTCACTCGTGCGCATCCGGGAACACCTCCCTGGAGGTCACCCATCCTAAGATTGCTCCCCACCAAGCATGCTTAACTGTGGAGTTCTTAGCAATTGAGCTCCCTAAAAAAGAAGATGCATCTTGTTGATATGAGTAGTCTATCAATCATTTTTCAAGCTAAATTTGGGATATTACAACTAGATCTGAAGATGAATTGCACAAAAACTAGATAATGAAGAACAACAGAACAGAGAGAAAATAAAAATACTCTTATTTAATAAAATAAAAAAAACTAAATGAAAATCAGCTTATTACTGAATAGGAATAGTTATTTCTTTATCGGATTTATGCTCAAAAAAGAATCAAATTTTTTTTATTCAATATCTCCCGAGAAGAGATATTTTCAACAAGAAATTATTCGAATTATATATTTTTCGCCATATTTTATTGCTATATTGTTGTCTTTATAACATATAGTAACTATTATTTAAATATTTCCTTTGATAAAAAGATTGAAGTTCAAGGCCCTGATTTTACTCGCATTCAAGGACAATTTGACATTATTCATCAATGTAACTTAATTTTTATATTGTTATTAATCTATAGGTTAAAACATAGTCACGTAAAATCTTGTTAGAATTGTCTCAATGTAAAATTTATTAATTATTAGTTTTTATAATTTATCGATGTGCATAATTAGAAATATTAACGATTGAATTAGTGCATTGAGGCGTGTGAAAGTGTCTTTGAGTGCAAGTAAAAAAACAGAGAATATATAAAATGAAAATAGAAGCTTGAACTTAAAGAAGACTGTCAAAGAACCAACTCAACCAAAAGCTTAAGCTTATGGTTGAGGCCCCAAGATATGTTATATACTCTAACACGCCCCCTCAGATGAGACCCCATTGGGCTAGAAGTGTGGATGCGCATAGGCGCTGAATATTCCACTTTAAATGAGGGGTGGTTGAGATTCGAACCCGTGACCTCTCATGTTGGCTTCTGATACCATGTCAAATTAGGCTGGACTTATTGTGAATGCCAGCATATTAACGGGGGGACACAAGTGCACACACTTCATAAGCCAAAGAGATATATACCATTCCAAAACCATATGGCAATGGAAAGAAAGTCTCTAATAGTTTATAAAGCGTGCACACCATTTTCAATTTATCGATGTGGGATAACTCATCCCAACACCCCCCTCACATGCGAACCCCCGTCAAGTTCGCATGTGGGAGTAATCAATTAGGGTAGGAATGCCATTCTTTTCGAACCTACCATTTTTAAATTTTTTGATCGAACCATCTGCTCTGATACCATGTCAAGAAACCAACTCAACCAAAAGCTTAAGCTTATGGTTGAGGCCCCAAGATATGTTATATACTCTAATAAAGACTTTACACCAATTCGATACTAATACTTATTCTAAAGTCTTCAAACCTTTAAAAGAATCCTCATTATATTACACCTTGTGTGCTTACATTCAAAGAAGACCTTCATCCTTGTGATTCTATTAGGTCATCTTGTGTTTTAGTCAAGTGATTTTATTTCTTCTTTGTATAACTCATTGTAATAATTCCAAGTTATACTGAGTTTCATTTTATCGTTACATTAAGAGAAAAAAACGAGGAAAGCTTAAAGGGGAAATAAATTTTCTTTAGTTTACTAGGATTTAAGAGTCTAGCTGGTAACATAGGGTTGAGGCCTTGTGTTGAAAATAAATGTAATATTGTTCTTAATCTTGTAATCTAGAGTTTAATTGAAAGAGAATAAAGATATTTTGCCAAAATCCTAAGAATTAAAGAAAACTCAAAGGTAGAGATCAGATTCTTAACGGACTGAACATTATAAACATTTGTGTCATTTATTATTTGTATTGCCTTGCTTTCATTCTTATTATCAAAATGTTTTATATTTCAAGTCCCTAACTTAGGGTTGTGAAAGTTTGACATACGTAGCTCAACCTCGCCCTCTCAACCCCTTATTAATTCTTAAGTTTTCATTCTACATGATATGATTAATGGAGCGACCTTTACTCTTACGATAACAGCAAGGATAAATTCTCGTGGTTCTTGATCATGTTAGTTGTCTATGGAAGCAACAAAGGATGTCCTATCATGGACCATTTTTGCCACCCTTTTATCATAATAATAAGGCCGTGCAAGAATTAAATAACAAAGACTACGACAATAGAGGAATCCTATTAATTTACAAAGCTTTATTGTTAACATCAAAAGGGTGTACAAATAGTACAAGAGTAGGTTTTGGTAGAGGGGCCTTGAACTTGATTATTATCCCCCAATAATCATATTAGTTATCTACAAAAAGGTGGGGAAGGAGAAATTTGTGATCCTCCTTTGAGAATCCTACCTAATTGTTGACAATGATCAATTGATTTAATGTTTTATAGCAATTATTCACAAATAATTAACACAAGTTCTATAGAATTTTATTGGCTCATTTCATGTTCTCTCTTTGAAGGAGAGAGTACAATTATAGATTGTCTGTCACCTTTTCTCACTTAGACCTTGTTTTTGAACGAAATATTAAATTGATGATGATAATAACTCATTTTATGATAATAACATCATGAAACTTGTTAAATTAGGCTGGACTTATTATGAATGCCAGCATATTAACGGGGGAACACAAGTGCACACACTTCATAAGCCAAGCAGATATATACCATCCAAAAACCATATGGCAACGAGAAGAAGGTCTCTAATAGCTTATAAAGCGTGCACACCATTTTCAATTTATCGATGTGGGATAACTCATCCCAACAAAACTAGAAAGAAAAAAAAAGTATTGTAATCATTGTGGCACACATCTTAGCTACTTTAATTTTTTTCCTATGCTCCTTTTGTATGCCTAATATTTTAACACCTATGATAAATTATGAGGCAAGTAAAAATGATTATGTGTCAAATTAAACACCGAGTCTAGATTACGTTGAATCAAAATTTTCAACATCTTAACTACGTTAGTATGCCCAATATTTTGAGTAAACGCATACCTAGACCTCCAATATTCATAATGTTGGAACAATTTTAATGTAAAATAGAAAGATAAAAAAAAAAATAAAGTGAAAAATGTTCATTCAATTAAACATAATTGTCTTTTCATAGGCTTATAGGAGTAATATGAAACCACTTTAAATGATAGAAAGCACACTCTAGAAAATAGGCCAAACATGATCACACTAATTATACCATTTCACTATCAACTAACATAGGACAAACCTAAAAAATAATTTATTGATATTTCAAAAAAAACCTACCCATAATTAACTCAAACATAATAAATACTCAATTTAGAACTAATTAATTTCTAATTTTGAAGCACTAATTCTATCATTGTTTTGGTTTAAAAATCTATATAATATAAAACACGTCTCTTCAATCTAATTAATTTGATCCCTTCATATAAAACAGAAATTTATAATCAATCGTCGTAATTTGTAAATCACCGGAAAAATACAAAACTAAAATCAAAAAAGTAAATAAAACAAAAAAAAGATAAATTAGAATCTTAAAAGTCTTATTCTATTAAATTCTTTCATATAAGGATGATTTGTCAATATTACAAATTATTGTTATTTACTTAGAATACCTCTGTATAAAAGCCTATTATTTTGAAAGAAGAGAAGTAATGGGACATATCGAGCAACTTCCTCCTCCTTGACCGAAAAGGAGTTGAATTGATCACCCACTTGAGAATGTTTTAAGAAAAGAAGCAACATCATTGAAAGTGAAAGCAATTAAGGCCTTTGAACAAAACGGGACAAAGAGTATATGACAGTTTGGAGTGAGGGGGAAAGCCTTAAAAAGAGATGAAGCCATGGACTTGATAAATTGGAAGAAAAAGAAAAGAATCAATAAAGCATGACCACAATAAAGCTCAAGCTTTTTGTTTATATTTAATAATAGAATATAACATCATTTTTCATTCCAAATCATCCACGGGTCCATTTCAGGTGAAAGTGTTTAGGGTCGTTTAAAATTGTGTTTTGTATTCACATTAATTTTTATATAATTTTAAATTTATTTTACAATCAGATCAAAATCAAATTTAATTATGAGTAAATATTAGTTCTTCAACTGTGTTTTAAACACTTCAATAAATCATATATTATGGTAGCTTAAATTGAAAGAAAAGGGAAGAATGGTGAAATATCATCAGGCCGACTGTAGAAAAACTTGAGTTAAAATTTGAGAGGGTCAAAAAAAAATTACATTTTAACCTAAGTTTTAGAGAATAAGAATATAAATTCTTGACCTCTTAGTTCATCATCATCATCATCCTACCCAGTGTATCCCGCTCATAGAAAAACTATGGACAGGGTCTAGGGAGGGAAAGACGGCGACAACTCATACGCATCTACCTAATTCGATCCATCAATATGTGCCCACACATCTACCTCAGCATACGCAATTTTGTAACTTCCATCTTATGTTCAAAAATCTTCTTTACAAGCCAACATTCGGTCCCATATAACAGAGCAGGTTTGATTGTTGCTCGGTAGAATTTTCCTCTTAACTTGCTTGGGAATTTCCTATCACATTGCACTGTGATGGCTGCATGCCACTTGAGCCAACCCGCATATATACGATGATTTACATCTGCGTCAATCTCCCCATCCCTTTTAATGATCGATCCTAAATACTTGTACTTGGTCGTACTTTTAACAACTGCTTCATCAATGGACACCTCTGGTTCACCTACCGGTGATGTCCCACTAAAGTCACGGCGCAAATACTCGGTCTTCGTACGATTAATGCGCAACCCTTTACTTTCTAAAGCTTCCCCTCCACTCATCCAATTTATTACTAACCTCCTCTCTAGCTTCTGCTACCAGCACTATGTTGTCAGCGAATAGCATGCACCACGATACTGTCTCTCAAAGAGATTTAGAAATCTCTTCCATAATGACAGTAAAAATGCAAGGGCTTAAAGCCGATTCCTGGTATAGTCCAACATTAACCGGAAAAGGCTCTGTTATTCCCACCGGTGTTTGAATATTAGTCGAAACTCTGCCATATATATCTCGTATAGCCTCAATGTACACTGAAGAAATACCTCTAGCCTTGAGGCTATCTCAGATGATACATCGTGGTATGCTATCATACGCTTTCTCCAAGTCAATGAACATCATATGCAGATCCTTCTTTCGCTCCCTATATTTTTCCATCAATCTCCTCAAAACATAATTGCCTCAATGGTTGACCTTCCTGGCATAAAAACGAATAGGTTCTCTCTAATCACTGTTTTTAGTCTAATTCTCCACTCTATCACTCTTTCACACAATTTCATTGTGTGGCTTAGAAGTTTAATACCTCTATAGTTCCCACATACTTGCGCATCACTTTTGTTTTTAAACAGAGGTATTAGTGTGCTATTCCTCCATTCTTCTAGCATCTTATGTGTCTTCAAAATAATATTAAAGAGATTAGTCAGCCAACGAATGCCTTCTTCTCCTAAAACCCTCCACACCTCAATTGGGATGTTTATCTGGCCCGACTGCCTTTGTTCTTCCTATCTTTTTAAGAGCTTCTCCTACTTCTTTTGTGGTAACATTACTCGTTGACCCATATTCCAGTGGTCTTTGGACGTCAGAAATTTGATTATCCTCCTCCTTTGGCCCCTTAGACTCACTGAGTAGCTGAGAGAAATACTGGAGCCATCTGGTTTTGATGTCCTCTTGTCGCAAGAGAACTCGTCCTCCCTCATCCTTGATGTATTTCACTGCCTCTAAGTCTTGCCGCTGCCTGGACCTAGTCCTTGCCAACTTAAAAATCTGCTTCTCCCCCTATTTGGTATCAAGCTTCAGATACAAGTCCTCATAACCACGGTTTTTTTTGCCTTCGTTACCGCTTTCTTTGCCCTCTGCTTTGCTTCTTTATAGCTCACTCTCTTTTCTATCCTATCCTCCTCTTTCGTGCATGCCATAAAATCATTAAATCTCTTGTTTTTATCCTTTATCTTCTTTTCCACCTCATCGTTCCACCACCACGACTCTTTGAACACTTTTAGTTTACCAGACGACACCCCCAAGATCTCTTTTTCCACTTTTCTAATGGTTTTTGCCATGTTCACCCGCATTTCATTCGCATCCTTTGACTGACTTGGGAAGCCCAATAAACTTATCTTGCTTGACAGGGTGTGACCATTTTCCCTTTGAGTCTCCCCCATATGATCTTTCCCCTGGACTCGACCTTCTTCTCTAAGATTTTCTTCCTTATCCTGAAAACCAGTACTAAAAGTCTGTCTTGGGTGGGCATCTCTGTACCCATCACCACCTTACAATCCAAGCATGAGGCCCGATCTCCCTTGCACACTAAGAAATAGTCAACTTGGGTTGCATGCCTGCCGCTCTTATATGTAATTAAATGCTCATCTTTCTTATATTAAAATTTAAACAATAAATCAACTATAATTATATTAATATTTTTTAAGACAACAGTTTCAAGGCGTAGGTCAATGAGCAATTATAACCTAAACACTTTAACATGCGCTCTTTACTATTTAAAAAGGAAAACAAAAATAAAAATATAGGTCACGTATGTTATTGATTGATAACTATCTTTTTATTGAGAATAAAATAAGAGAATCTCTTACAGACAAAGAAAATCATATAGGCAAAAAAAAAGGAATTAATTTATCTCATAGGTGATGAAAATTGAACGTTTGCCACAAGGATAAAAGAAAAGTCTTCAACCAGTAGACATAATTTTTAAACAATTTAAAATACCTGACCTGAAATCAACCTGATAACTCGAATAAACACCTCAACTCAATTGATACTATTTTCTTCTTATTACGATTGCTTATGAATACCAAAAGAAGTGTATTACTAAAAATATCAATATCCATAATTTAATAAAAGTTAAAATTGACACCATATAAGGATCTTGCAATAACTAATAAATATGAGGAAGAATCTCTTTAAGCAAGACAGATACATCAATTTTAACAGCTCTAAAGCACATGCATTTACTTAAAATTCACTTTACAAAATTTGTCCATATAGAATAATGCCTGTTTACAGAAGTATAAAGTTTAAAAGGATGCCAAAGAAGATGGGTTACAAGAAGGAATCACTATAGGATTGGCATTTCACACCATAAATGAACTGGACATTATTATGATATTCAATTTGATTAATGCTGAGCCCTTTATCGGCCACATGAACCAAAAACAAATTTACGTCGACAAAAAAATGGCAAAAATTAAGTTCCTTTTAATTCTCTACTAGTTTACCTGTTTCATGGCTAGCTGTTGATTCTTTCTGAGTCTCTACATTTGTCCTTATTGATGTTCGAGTGCGGTCCTGAAACGTAGAGTAACAGCCATTTATCAATGATTGAGAATAAAGGTTTGTTGCTCAGCTGGATTGAACTGAACTGAACTAAATTGACTGGAATAGTGAAATATGAGAAAAAGAATTGATATGATGAACAAAATTAAGGTGAAAACACGTGAATTGAATTGAAATGAAACTAAACTTCTAGTAGTTGCGAACATAGTGAAAAACAAGGTTGCATCATATCATCGTCATAACGATTTTCGAATTCATCGAATTATAGTTACCCACATTGTAAAGATGTAAAAAATCGCGTTTTAGGCTGCTTCAAGGGATATTCCATGGTTTTGTCAAATATTTAGCTGTAGGATAACCATATCCCCTCGTTACCGCATCACCAAATGGACAGTATATCATTTACAAGTGGTTGAGAATAAGTACCTCTCTGAAAGAAGATTCTTGCTCAGCTTCAAGCATATGTACAACTTGTCCCATTTTTGGCCTCTTTGGTGCATTTGGATCAACACAACGCAAGGCTACCAGCAAAGTTTTCTTCAGTGCTCGTGATGCAGGTTTTTCGGGTAGTTTTGGATCCAAAATTCCCTCTGGATTTCGATTTGTAACCATCATCTTAAGCCAATCCACTAAATTCACCTGGTAACTCCAATGTGTGACTGCTTTGATGAATAAAATACATAAAGGAGGTTTTTGGCAAAATAGTTTGTTTGACGAATAGAGCTTAGATGGTCAAAAACAATTTAATGCTAATGTTTGGTAAATTAACTCGTTGAAACAGGTTGTTACTTATCAGCTAATTTACAACAGGATTACAATAGGTAGCTCGCACCAATGTATTCAAAAGCAGTATCAAATGAGTTAATAAAATTAGTTCGTTAAATCAATCATTCCAATTAACTATATCAGCTATAATCTATCAGTTGTTTGTCAAACATTTCGCTAAATGAAGCTTTGTGTTTTAATCATACTAAAAAAACAGAGCAAACCTCTCCTGGAGGGCGACTATAATCAACCGGGCTTCTTCCCGAAAGAATTTCCATGATTAGGATCCCGAAACTATACACATCGTTTCTTTCATTCAACATGCCTGTACTTGCATACTCAGGAGCAACATAACTACATAGAAAACAATGCTTATATCAGCAAAATTGTGAGAAATGTGTATCAAAACAATGCCAGTCAATTAGTGAATCAAAATCAACATGCTGCATAGTACATACCCAAATGTTCCCATTACACGAGTTGTAACATAACTATGCTCAGACCCAAGAAGCTTAGCAAGCCCAAAGTCGGAGACCTTGGGAGTCCACTGCTTGTCGAGTAAAATGTTGCTCGACTTTATGTCTCGATGCACAACCTTAGGTTCAAGTCCCTCGTGAAGGTAAGCTAGCCTGTGAGCACCATTCGACAACGAACTTATAGCAACGAAATGCAACAGACTAAACCAGCAGAAAACATAGAATAGACTCATACCCTTTCGCTGTACCGAGAATGATGTTCATCCGAATCTCCCATGTAAGGGGACTACTAGAACCTACATCTCCATGAAGCCATTGTTCTAAGTTTCCATTGTTAACATACTCGTAAACGAGCATCCTACAAAAATTACATATTCATTATCATATCCTCAGTAATCTTCAGATAATAGGATGATATAGCATACCTTTGTGCTCCTTCAGCACAATAACCCAGCAATTTAACCAAGCACTTGTGCCTCACTCGGCCAATTGCGTCAACTTCAACCTTAAACTCTTTCTCAGCTTGTCCCCTGATAGTTAAGCACTAATCATTTGAGTTATTCTTATACCACAGCTATAGAAGCATCAATGCACCAACAAAAAAATCCAACACAAAACCAAATCTAAACAACTTAAGCACTGAAAATATGACTCCCCATCAGGAGGCTATGTATACAAAGAAACAACTCAACCAAAAGTTTAAATTGATGATTGAGATTTCTTTCTATAATCTAACATGCCCCCTCACACAAGTGTCATTTAAGCTAAAAGTGTAGATGCAATACATGTGCTACCTAACGCTGAATATTCCACATTAATTGAGGGGTAGTTGAAACTTGAACTAATAGCCTCTTGTCACGCCGACTCTGATACAATATAAATTATTCTTGATGTTTGAAGACACAAAACATGTTATATACTTAATATATGAACATATATAAATTATTCTTATGGGAATTAGTTGCTAGGCTTGCACAAAAATTATTCTTGTCGGAACATATATAAATTATTTATAATTATGAGCAAATAAATATATTAAAGATCAAAATTGTTCTAATTCCAACTTAAGGAAATATATAGGATACAATATAATATCTAGAATTGAAACACTACATTCAACAACAAAACAAAATGCATATTGAACCAACAAGATCAATTCATAACCAAAAAGAAACAAATGTGAATTATAAATTCCCTTTCAGGAGGCAATGTATTCATATGAACATATACAGAGGGTGCAATTTTTAAGTTAAAACATTAAATTCAACTACCAATTTATAAATTAAAACAGATAAAGTAAGAAATAATAACCCAAAAAAAGAAAACACTCACTTGTTATTGAGCAAGTTTTTGACAGCAATCTGAGTGTTATCATCCAAAACACCATAATAAACAATGCCATAACCACCTTCCCCAATAACATTCTGGTCAGAAAACCCATTAGTAGCCACCTCTAACTCTCTTAAAGTATACCAACGACCCCAACCCAAATGGGACACTTCAGGAACCACTGTAGGTAGTTGATGATCACCCAAATTTCGACACGACGACCCGGTCCTAGACCCGGCAAATAAATCCTTACCCACTACCTCAACTTGGATTCTTTCTTCACCTGATCCTGCGTTAACATTGTTATTATTATTCTCAACACCCATGATAATACCCGGGTCGGGTTGTTGTTGTTGATGATGATGATGAACATGGGCATTTTGGGCAACACTAATCTCTTGGATTTCCTTTGACAAAACAGGGATAATTGCGGTATTAGTAGTTGATGCTGGAGATTGAGATTTTATCTTACGTTTTGAGAGAAACCAAAGTGAAATAAGAAAGAAGAAGATAACAATGGATGCTCCAACAACAATACCAATTACAACCCATAATCGTATCCCGAAAATTGAAGTAGGTTTTGAGAGTTGATCCTCCATTAAAGCTCTAAGTTCTTAGGTTTATGATGAAAAAACGAAGTTACAAGATAATTAAGCAATTTATCAAACAGCTGGTTGGCATTTGCTAATGATACAGAAAGTGAAAGTTGTAGTAGGAAAGAACAAATACAAGGATGAAATGTGAGTATATAAAAGAGAAGAATTAAATTGTTTTTTGGTGAAAAGATTTTGTAGTAAAGAAAATTTATTTGATGTAATTGATTGTGACAGTTTGAATTGTTGGGTCATTTTTGCTCGTGCTTTTGGGGCGAGTAAGATGTTGTTTAGTTGATGTCTAGATTTTTACTATTTAATGATTAGTTTTATGGATTGAAATTGATTTTTACTAAATAAAATTGTTTTTATTGATGTTAATTGATTTTTAGTTATAAATTATAATTGAGATTTATTAATTAAGATTGATTTTTACCGATCAAATTTAATTTTTAATATGTAATCGATTTTTAGTTATTATAAATAAACAAATAAAAAACGATTTTTGTTTACTCTATTAATCATTTTATAGGGTCCCTCTCTAACTTACTAGTCATGTCCTTATTAATCTGTTGCAATTTTTATTTCAGTTAATCTTTTTATTTTACAATATATTTTTATTTTTAATATTGTACATTTTACTGTTATAATTTAATTTGTTGGTCACACACACACACACACACAATATTGTACATTTTACTGTTATAATTTAATTTGTTGGTCACACACACACACACACACACACACACACACATATATATATATATATATATATATATATATATATATATATATATATATATATATATATATATATATATATATATATATATATATATATATATATATATATTTATTTATTTATAGTGAATCACTATAATTTTTAATACGAATATCTTTTTACAATAAATTAAGATTTATCCTTAATTTTGAAGCATATATATTATTTTATTAGATAATAATATAGAATAAATATAAAATTTGACTTTTAATATTATCATTAAATGGAATGAGCAAAGTCGTCTAATTTGAAAAGTTATGTTAAATTTACATAAATCGAAATTATATTTTATGCTCTGCTTTTATTAATTATTAAGATGTTAGGGTTACAAACAATTTTTCATTGAATAAAAAGAACTTTAAATAAACAATAAAGGACAAAATGATAGAATTATTACTAAGAATCAAATATTATGTTGATAGAAATATATATATCACAAATAATAAGGTTTTGAGTTTGATTCGCGTAGTTGTCCTCTAAACCTCAAGTTTACATGTCTTCAAAATTAAATTTAAAAATTGTTGAGTACAATGGGCATTATAACTTTTAATGTGCCATGAGGTGTTTTCCATACATTACGATCAAAAAGAAAAGTTTTATGGGATTTTTTTACAAAATAGTTAACAACCAACAATATTAAACATTTACATAATAGTTAGCTTGTATATTTGACTTAATAAATTAGCTTAATTGTTAATAAAAAAATCAATATTATCTACTGGTCGAACATAGCAACAATTAACAATTAATTGTTAACCACCACAGTACAATATCTTTAAAAATTATTTATATGGTTTATAAGATACAATACAAATCGTGTTTTAGAGATATAAGTGAAGTGAACAGTGTATAGAAGAAATGTTTTGTTATAAATAGTTTTGATGTATTTTTATGATAATATTTGTTGTTAAAAAATATAATTATTATTAATGTATTAAAAATTTTAATTTTTTCAATTATTGATTATTAAAGTTTTACTTGCTTTAGAAAATACATCCTCCGTTCTATATATTTATAATTAATAGTAATATTTTCTCATATAATATGTCATTGACACTCATTGTCAATTGCAAGTGTTTCAAAATATATGATCGTATATTAATAGTTTTATGTTACAATGGAAGTATAATTTAATAGTTTTTTAATGGCTGGTTGTTTCTTGTAGCCATCACATTATTTATTCATTTTGGTTTATAAAATCTCATTTAATCAACAGTGACATTCGGTTGATTTTATCTGTTTTAATTATATCAAATTGCATTTTTTGCTTTTAAAAGTAGGTGGCATCTATTCAGTGGTAGAATTTTAAAAGACAATTCATTTCAAAAAAAGAAAATTTAATACAATTACTTGATTATTAATTATTTATACATAGATATAAATAAGGTGTGTGCGGCAAGTATTTTTATGCTTTAGAATGACACCTGCCTAATACACCTATAACACTTTGGCTCATCGAAGCGACATTAACTACCTATAGATGTTGTAGATTGGCCTTAAAGACGAATATAGATCTTTTCAGTGCATTTTGGTTTCACTCGTATACATTAGGAAAACTTCCAGAAAGTCACCATCTTAAAATTTTCCTCATTACTTAGCACAGTTAATTGTAAAGTTCTTAGCAATTGGTTTCTCTTAATTAGTAGATACACTTTATTGATATGTGTAGTTTATCAATCTCGTTTTAAAAACTCAACTTGGGGTACCACACTCACACCCCACTTAAAAATGCGTCGTCCTTGTTGCACTTTAGCAGGGGCGAAGTAAAGATTTAAAGGCCCAATTTATTTTTGCTATGTCTTTTAAAATAGGATTCTCATTATATCAAAAGATAAATTTTTCCAGTTTAAAAAAAATAATTCAAGATATAATATAATAGCCGAGTTATGTTTTTTAAAATAGGGCTCTCATTATATCAAAAGATAAATAGGGCTCTCATTATAACCATAGGTATCGTTTATACCTATAGTTATACATAACTAAAATATACGAAAAATCGATATTTGAAAATATGCGGCGAAACGAGTAAAACATAATCTCAAATTACTATATTTTTTCTCATACAATAGCCGCAATATGTAAAATATCATAAAATAATAAAAAAATCTAAAATTTCTCTATAGTGCATCTAAATAAATGGAGAATGTATTGGTTTTTTTTCTTTTTGTTTTTTTTTTTTTGTTTTAAAGAGAGAAAGTATTAGTTTATTTAAAGTTTATTTGCTATTTTATATATTTGTATAATCGAGTAACTTTTATTGTTTTTAGATTAACACAGTGACATTGTTGTTGTTATTATTAAACTTGTGGCCATTTGATTATTTAAGATACTTTTAAATGATATTTTTCTACACCAATAAGTCATTTAAAAGAAAGGTCAAAATTAACTAAAAATAAACGATAGGTCAAAATTAAGATACAATAGCCGCAATTTTTTTTTTTTCTTTTTGGATAATAATAATAATAATATTAATACTAATAATAATAATTTATAGATTAATGTGGTCTATTAGCTCAATTGGTTAGAGCGTTGTACTAATAATGTGAAGGTCACAGGTTCGAAACCTGAACATGCCATTATTTAATAATTATTAATTTTTTATTATAAATATGATAAAAAATCAATAATTATTAAATAATGGCTTGTGCAGGTCTCAAACCTGAGACCTTCACGTTAATAGTACAACGCTCTAACCAACTGAGCTAATAGACCACATTAATCTATAAATTATTATTATTTGTATTAATATTATTATTATTATTATTATTATTATTATTATTATTATCCAAAAAGAAAAAAAAAAAAAAAATTGAGTCGCCCAAAATTGGGCGACTGGACCATGGTTCAGTCGCCCAATTTTGGGCGACTCAACTTTTTTTTTTTTTTTTGAATAATAATTATTATTATTTAATTTTATTATTGTTGTTTTTATTATTATTATTATTATTATTATTATTATTATTATTATAAATAAAAAATTTGAAATGAGTGGCAAAATTGTAATTTTTAAAAAATTAGGGGCAAATTCGTAATTTCATTTTGAGGGGGGGTGGCGAAAAAATAAAAAGGGTGGCGAAGTTTAGCAACACCCATTTATTTTTATTATTACTCATATTTTTTATTTTTTTTACATATTTAATTTAATTTTTTCATCTCATTAACATATTTTTGTCACTTTTCAATTTACCCATTTTTTTATATTGTCACTAAATATATATTGGAAAAATTTAATGAAATAGAGAGAATATTTAACAAAAAGTAACACTGTAACAGCAATAAGATGTGATATCCATGTTGGAGATTCTCTTATATTGTAGATTTGCTTCATTAAATTAATTACGTTTGAAATATTTTATTTAAGGAGAGAGAAAAAAATAGTAAATATATAAAGTCATTATTAAATTAAATAGTGTAACGAAAAGTTCGGGACATATACTTTTTCTGTTCCATTATACTTGTTACTGATAGTGACATTTCTTCACTGAACATGTCACCATAAGTAGTAAACATTTCATAACGGAAGAAATATTACTTAAAATGGTGAATATATAAAGTCATTAGTAGTATACACTGTTGATTCAAGCCTCAAATCTCAACATGATGGATGTGAGTTCGATCACTTTGTAGCTTACTCCTTGTCTTACACGTTTGAGAACGAGGTTGTGAGTGCAAGGAAGTATGAGGGCATATATTTTGGGTCACTTGATCAAGTGATGAATGATGATGAGTTGATGTGTTGTCTTAAGGAAGCAAAGACTCGAAGAATGGAAGGGTATAAAGGCTGCTCGACCCATCGAGCCAAGCAGCAGGAAACAGGCAGAAGGTTCTGGTCAGTTGCTCGACCAGGCGGGCAAGAACAGCTCGACCCGAGCGAGGTGCGGCCACGTATCAGAATGCATTTCTGTTTATGTTCAGTTTTGTTTGGGCTTTTAAGCCCTTTGTCCTACGTTTGTCTAATGTGTTTTATGACTATATAAGGAGTCTTAGAACCTCATTAGGAATTAGAGGAGGCATATACAAGAGAGTAAAACTAGGGTTCACACCATAAGAATTCTTACTCTTTGTATTTGCATATTTGTAAGAGATTGAAGTAAAGGTTCAATCTTTGCTTTGGGAGATTGTTCTTAAAACTTTGTAAGGTGAGTCATTAATGTATTCTTGCTTATATTAATGATAAGATACTTTATTTAAAGGGGAAATATCATTAGATACCTTATATATTGTGTGTTTTGCTTCTTCCATTGGTGTGCCCTGTTTTTATGGTTTACTTTGTATTAGTTTGTTTATTGTTCTTCATCAAATATCGTAGCCCATTCACAACATACACCATGTTCAATAACAATATATAATTAAATAGCGTGAAAATAAAAGCTGAAATGTTAAACAGTAGTTGTTTGATTTAGAAAATCGAATTTTGTCTCAGTTGGGGTATATTTAACTTTTCCTTAGATAGATTTTAGTTTCAATTCTCAGTTGCCCCCTCACCTAGTTCATCATATATAGCATGTTATCTTTATTATTTGGTTAATTTAGCACGTGAATTCAACTCTGATTGAACGCATTTTTAAAACTTAATTAAAGATGATATGTTTTTTTTGACTCCTTCACCCATTTTAAATAAACATTGAGATTGTGGTGATTAAAACTTACAAGTCAACTCAAGTACCACTTTTCCTAATATTATAAAAATATTATTCGTCAATTAATAAAATTTTGAGAATCGAGTTTCATTTTAATTGGAGAGTAAGTATCACTTTTTTATATAAGATTCTGAATTCGATCAAATTAACTCTCTTCTTCTATCAGCTTATCCTGAAATAAAAATATAATAAAAAAAGTTTACATTTGAAAAAACTGAAAATTTACTTTTATATCTTTATAGGAGTAAAAAACTACTAATTATCTCAAATAAATTTGAGGGACATGATGTATCTATCAGGATCAAGGAGTATGCCCCAGCCCCCAAAGCAGAAAATTAACTGCCACCAACCATAAAATGAAATAGAGTAAAGACATACAGACAGGCACTTTTAATTTACGCACGCATTTGCAACATTTTGACTACGACAAACTAATAACTACTCATGAACAATATGACTCCATGTCTGTCTGGTATTATTTATTTACTTAGAAATACTATTTTCTTTTCATAATAATTGCACTATTTTGGTTTGGCATTAATATTAAGAAAATGATTGGTTGATAGCAAAAACATCATTGTTGATCTTAAATAATGACAAAAATGTAAGATTTAATGATCTTTGAAGTAGGAATAGTGTCATAAATGGTATCATGAATGATGTGACTTGAGTGCACAATTAATGTGTGCATTCATATGTGACTCTTGGGTTTGGAATCCAATAAATGTGTTAATGTATGTGTATTAAGTTGAGACTTGATGATTGTGGTTTATGATGGTGATTAAAAGTATGGATTGAGGTAATAAAGTGTGAGTTATTCATGGAGTTATGGGACTTAATGAAAAAAGTGCAAATGTTTAATTCAAGATGCTCTACTATGCAAGTCGAACGATGCTCTAAGAAGTCTTCTAATGTGTCGCTCGACCAGCTCGCTCAATCGAGCGAGCTCCAGGGTGGGTCGAGCGAGCAGACAGAATGCAACCAGAAACTTCCTGTTGTCTGCTCGACCGAGCAAGCCCCTGTTATGGTCAAGCGATGTCTCTGATACTCCTAGAATGGTGTTCTTGACTCTTCAAGTACTTGGGGGTGTTTCATTATCATTTATTCATAGTTTTAATGTACTTAATGTTACTTAGTGTGGTCTCTCCTATATATATAGAGAGTTCTCACTCACACATAAAAAATATCATAAAACACAACCCCTAAGCCAAACACGTAGCCTTTTGTTTTTATCTCTTACACAATTGTAATACTTCTGTAAGAGTATTTTATATTCCATTGATATAATACAAACAAAAAACTACACACGACGGAGGACGTAGTTATCATTGCGCGAACCTCCTTAAATCTTTGTGTCTCTTTGCAATTTACATTATCAAATGTTTGTTTAGTTCATTGTTATTGTTATCGTTCATCAAAGTTTTTAACGTCGTATCGATCTTGGCAAATATTTCAAATAGATTAAAGATAAATATGACAATTTACAAGTTGGTGAAGTTGGGTAAGTTTTATCCACGTGATAATGGAGATAGTAGTCTTATAAAACTTGAACACCAACTTAATATTTACATTGTTGACATGCAAGATGATGACTGTTTTGGTAATTGAATGGATTAAGTGATTTTTCTCATATGTTAGTGAAGACAAAAACAAAAAAATACGGTGTATCCCTTTAGTTTATTGGCTTTTGAAGCTAGCTTTGATACTACTTTTTGCAACAGCAACAGTGGAGAAGCTTTTTCTGCAATGAATACTATAAAGACAAATTAAAATTGTACAATAAAGTGGGAGATCAATGGATGAATGATATATTGCTTGGTAACTTTTATTGAGAATGATGTATTTTGTAGTATTCCCAATGATCTTATTATATGTCGGTTTCAAAATATGAAAACTCGTCGAAATAGATTATAGAATATTATTTTTTATTATTGAATTGAAAACATTAATTTTTAACATATATATTTATGATTTTTTATATTTTTATTGAATTGTTTTTGTTGTGATTATGCTCTCTCTGAATTTGATTTTTGGATCCGCCACTTTATATTATACAGTAATACAAGTATTGTGAAATGAATGACAAAAACAGAAGTGTTGCTACTTTATTATATACTTAATCCATTTCATTGTACTTGTTACATTTCACTTAATTCATTACACAATTTGATGTGTTGCTTTGATCGTTTATATCTTATGTTATGCATCAATTAAAATTATAACGATATGATATTGTGAAAATATACAATTAGACGATTTAAACAATATTTTACTTAACTATATTGTTTCTTACATATTAATTGTGATATATAAATTATGTTCAAATAATGAATAGTATCAAAAATACTTGTGTACCACGTTATTCAAAATGGAGGTAGTATTAAAGAGTAATAGAAAAATAGTTGTAATACTCCTATATGTTAGCTACAACTCCTTCTGTTTCAGTACAAATGTCTCTTAAATCTTTTGGTTCACCTTACCATAAGTAGAGATGGACATGAGTTGGACCAACACGCGAACAATAGAGGAACGACCCATAGCATGTCATGACTTGACCCGCCAACCACTACATAGGCCACGAGGGGTCATGTTCACCATTTTTTGAAGTCATAGCATTGACTCGATGGCACTACACCCCGCATGCTTAGTATGTGTAGCATGATCCATTTTTTATAGATGGTCGGCACAGCACGATACGACATGAGCCGTTGTTTGCGAAGAAATTAATTATGCGGAAATAAGAGTAGAAATTAGAGTTTCGGTTTTGAATACTTGGTTTGTATTGATATCTCTAATGCTGTTTACATCTAAATTTATACACAAACAAAGCAAATAAAAAAGGAAACAAAATAAATTGACAATAATTAGAAAATAATCCACTGCCTAAATTAGGAAACAAAAAACTGAAGGATACAATAAAATATATACACTACACTCCCCCACAAGTTAGGTCATCGGATTTCCAATGCCTAACTTGGATAAAGTACTTTCAAAGACTTCGGGTGTAACGGCTTTTGTGAGAATGTCAGTCGATTAAGCTTCAGATTTCACATGTGGGATACTGATGATTTTCTTCTCGAGTTTCTCCTTTATGAAGTGTTTGTCAATCTCCACATGTTTTGTTCGATCATATTGAACCGGGTTTTCTGAGATATTAATAGCTGTCTGGTTGTCACAAAATAGTTTGCATGTTTCTATTGGTGGGAAGTTCAATTCACATAAGAGCTTCTTGAGCCATAGTATCTCTGTTATCCCTTTGGCCAGGCCTCTGAACTCTGCCTCAGCACTTGATAGTGCTACTACTTTTTGCTTCTTGCCTTTCCAAGTAACCAATTTTCCTCCTACAAGAGTGAAATATCCGGAAGTTGATTTTCTACTATCTCGATCACCTGCCCAGTTAGCATCTGTATAAGCCATGAGGTTAAGGTGACCATTCTTTCCAAAGAAGACTCCTTTACTACTTGTGCCCTTTAGGTTTCTCAAAATTCTTATAACAACCTCCACGTGTGGTATCTGAGGGAGTTGCATGAATCTACTCACAACTCCAACTGCATATGAAATATCAGGTCTAGTGTGGGATAAGTAGATGAGTTTTCCGACCAGTTTCTAGTACTTCTCCTTATCAGCTGGTTCTTCTCCTTGTACTGTATGAAGCTTATGATTGACTATGATTAGTGTTTCTGCTGGCTTACAGTCAAACATCCTAGTTTCAGCTAGATAATCTAGGATGTATTTCTTCTGATTAATGAAGATCCCCTTTTCGACTGGAATACTTCAATCCCAAGGAAATATTTCAAGTTCCCTAGATCTTTCATTTCAAACTCCATGAATAACTTCTTCTTAAGATCACTGATTTCTTCTTCATTGTTTCCAGTTATGACCATATCATTTACATCGATAATTAAGCATGTAATATGATTATTTCCTTTCTTCAAGAACAGTGTGTGATAATTACTTTGTTTATAGCCGAACTTTTTCATGGCTACAGTGAACCTGCCAAACCAGACCCCTGGGGATTGTTTTAAGCCATACAAAGCTCTCTTGAACCTACATCCTTCTCTTGGTGCAAATTCATCAGAGAACCCAGGTGGAGCATGCATATACACTTCTTCTTCAATCTCACCATGGAGGAAGGCATTTTTCACGTTAAATTGGTATAAAGGCTAATCTTTATTTGCAGCTATCGAGAATAGAACTCTGATGGTGTCGATCTTAGCAACAGGTGAGAAGGTCTCGGAGTAATCAATCACATATGTCTGAGTGTACCCTTTTGCAACAAGATGAGCTTTGTATCTCTTAATGGTTCCATCAACATGATACTTTATTGTGAATACCCACTTGCAACCCACAGTTTTCTTCCTTTTAGGTAGCATACATCTTTCTCATGTACTGTTTCTCTTAAGAGCTGTGATCTCATCTCTTATTGCTTCTTGCCATTTCAAATCTTGGAGGGCTTCTTCAGTATTACGAGGTAGGGAGCTCGAGTACAACGCGACTGTGAAGGCAACTGCAGTCTGTGCTAGATTACCCATATCATCTCGGTTGATAGGGTATCGAGACCTCTATGCTTCAAACTCCGGATCATACCTCCTTGGGGGAACGCCCCTCGTACTCCTTGGGGGTAACTCATATCTGCGAGTTGACTCAGTACTAGGAACATCATTTGGAATATCAATCAAAGGCTCGGGAATTACCTCTTGTTCGAATTGCTCTCCAGATGCTTCGGACAGGACATGATTAGTTTGAGGAGGAAGTACTATATCTTCAGTGGCAACAGCTGCGGGATTACCTACTTGCTCTGTAGGGTCATGATCTATCATAGGATCTGGATTGATAGCAGTGAGATATATTAGCGAACTTAATTCATCACTACTCACCCTGAGGACTAACCTGGGGGTAGTAGTATGAATTCTTAAAGAAGTCACAGTCCATGGTGGTATAGATTTTGTTGTGGATTGGATCAAGTTTGTTCCGAGCTTATTTGGGAAGGTGAACATAAACAACAAAACCAAATACTCGAGGGGGTAAGGAATGAGAGGATGGAATAATAATATGAGTTGAAGTGTTTCCAAGGGAGTTTTGAAGTGGAGGGTTTTTGTGGGAAGGCGATTGGTCAGGTAAGTGGTTGTAATGAGTTGGGACATGAGCTTCAAACATAAGTGCTCGGGTTATCTTAAGGAGTATGCGGTTCTTCCGCTCAGTAACCCCATTCTGTTGTGGAGTGTTTGGGCAAGAGGTCTGATAAATTAAGCCATAAGTTGAGATGAACCCCCCCCCCCCCCCCCCCCCCCCCCCCACATTGTCTGACCGGAGAATTTGAGATTGGGCTTGAAATTGAGTTATAAGCATGTTATAGAATTTCACTAAAACATCAAAGACCTCAGATTTATGTTTCAAGAAGTACACCCAACTCATTCGAGTACAATCATCAACAAAAAAAACAAAGTACGAAAGCCCATGTGTATTAGATTCAGGAGCTGGACCCCAAGCATCAAAATGAATTAAAGCAAATGGTTTTATATGGGTCAGACTCGGAAAATAAGTGTGCTAATGACTCTTTGCTAGGATGCATGTCTCACAATCTAGGGGTGCATTACAATTATTAAGAGATGGAAAGAGTCATTTCAAATACCCCAATGAAGGATGACCTAGACGCCGACACGACATCCACAATTGATGATCAGAAGACCCATGAGCAAGCAAAGTGTGACCCTTTTGAGTGGCCTCATCGACATAGTACAAGCCTCCCCTTTTAGTATTACGACCAATGATTTTCCCTGTCCGAGCATCCTGCACAACACAATCAGTAGAAGACATAATAACAATGCAATTAAGCTCTTTAGTCAATTGACTAACAGATAGCAATTTATGAGATAAGCTGGAATTAAGAGACAATTTTTACGTGAATCGAGAGTGAAATATTAACAGTTTCGGCTTGAGTAACACCAACATATTCTCCATTAGCCGTTTGGATATGAGTTCGATTAGTAGGACTGGGAAAAATAATATCGGAGGAATCATAGGTTATGGTGTCTGTTGCTCCACAATCAAATATCCAAGAGGAAGAGATATTTGGTTTACAAAGTAAGCCCAGTCCTCTAAAGAAGTTGGGCTTAACATGTGGGGTTTGTTGTATATTATGGGGAAATTTTGAAATACATAAGAGAAAAAATAAAAAAAATTAACAAAATAAACAAAGTTTTAAACTTATTCCAAAAGTAAACGTGAAATTCCCAAATTTGAGGTTTGGGGAGCAGTTAGTAAACTAACAGCGAACAGGTTAAAAAAGACAAAATAGCTGTTCGCAGTTAGTAACTGCAAACAACTATTTTGACCTGTTTTTGTGCAGCATGCTGTTTGCAGTTACTAATTGTGAACAGGTCAAACTTCAGGTTTGGGAATTTCACGCTTACTTTTGGAATACGTTTAAAACTTAATTTATTTTATTAATTTTTTTTTATTTTTTCTCTTATGTATTTCAAATTTTCTATTATGGGTTGGGTAGGTTTTCATTAGGATTTCATTTTGTGTTTTTTGTGGGTGAGCCGCTACATATAAGGAAAAAGTGGAGTTTGATTTTTTTTTTTTTTTTCTCCATCATTTCCGAACTTGTTTACTTTTGACCCTATACTTGCATCTTCTTCACCCTTCTCTGTGATCTGGCCACTGCTACGTGATCGGGCAAAGGCAAGATGTTCACCACCACTTAGAAGATGCGAAAAAGGGGCGACATTAATGGAGGCCTTGCCGCCAGTTTGGTTCGTCGGCTTCATGGTGGAGAAGATTTCCATGGCTCGATTGACGGCGGTACCACAGTGAGAAAGCTCGATTTCTTTCCGAAGAGGGAAAGAACAGAACCTGAGGGGAAAAATAGGGAAGAACTGAATCTGTATTAAAGTCGATTTTCGCCCATTAGGGTAGCTGGTTTTTGTTTTTGAGTGTTTGTGAAGATGGGTGGTTCTCCCCACTTCGGTTATGCGTCTTGTTGCCGGAAAGTACAGTCCGGTGTCAGTGGTTCCTTTGTTGGTGTTTAACCGCTTCGGTTGCAACAAAGTATTCAACGATGTCAATGGGTCTTCGATTTCCTTTTTTTTTTTTGGTTTGTTTTCGGTAAATATGAACACCAATATGGTTGTTCCGTCCCAGATTAACCTTATGTCTCTGATACCATGAATAAATTAATTATGTGGAAATAAGAGCAGAAATTAGAGTTTCAATTTTGACTACTTGTTTGTATTGATATCTCTAATCCTATTTACATCTCAATCTATACACTAACAAAGCAAGTAAAAGAGAAAACAAAATAAATTGACAATGGAAACAAAAAACTAAAGACATATCATAAGTGTTTTATTTACCTATTTAGGAAACTATTTGTACTTGGTTCACATTTGTTTGATTAATCCTATAAAATTTACCAACTTTAATTGATATATAACGACTTACATTTTATGTGACACTTGTGCGAGATGGAATGAATATTAAGGATTTTTCAAGTGTAATGATTATGAAATAAATGGTAGAAAATTGTGAGGAATTCCGAAAGGTAAGTGTGATAGTTGTCTTAATTTTATGTTTATGACAAAAGTTTTGGCAACTTCATTTTTGTACATGAAATCGAATCAAATAATCTATAATAAATTTGAACATTTCAAAAAACCAACTGCTTACCTATATAATAAACTACTTTAAATTTTGTTATTATCTAGCCACTTAAGTTGTAGCTAATCAAAGATAAGAAAACCCATTAAATCCCACTTAATGATTGTTCACATGATCTCTTCTTCTCCATTTATTCTTAATTATTGCTTAATCCCAAAACATTATTAATCTTTGAAAACAAAAATTACTATCGGTAAACACAAAGGGTGAGATACAAAAAACAACTATAATTACAAAAATATATATATATACATAAAAAAAGAGCTTTGTCTTTTTTTTTTTTTTTTTTTTTTTGCATTTAACTTTCAACTGTAATCTTAATTGCTCCTTTTGTAATGTGTAAGCCTGCATATATTTGCAATATCTTGGACAGTACACATTCTTCGACAAGTGCTTCACTGAGCAATAGGAAGTAAATGAAGTCGTACAACTTTGCGCTAGCATTCACCAGCTACCAAAACGACATCAGCTAAGGCCTTAAGGGTTGATGGGTAACACATCCACATGCTGTGCTAAGTTCTAAATCTCCTAGTGTGGGAGATGGCTTTGGTCATCTCATCCATTTTATGTCTTGCGCCCACACTAGAGAATGACGTTGGCCGTTAGGTGTGCAATAGATAATAAAAGATTGAGGTTTGGATCACTACATAAAGTGACAAAAGGGTGTATGAAATGTATCTTGAATGAGCCCGTAAATGCTTGCAAATAGGCGCTCATTCGATCGCATAACTTGTTTGTTCAAGCGGCTGGGTGCAAAAGCAGTTGTGGGTTTTCTGATTTAGTTTATGCTTATTGGAGGGAGTGTTAAATACTTGTTTTAGGGTTATTCTAATGTGTTGTAGGCTATATAAAGACAACTGAATCAATATTAGAGTATTAACAAAGTAGGCTAATACTAGAAAAAAGGGATATTGAAAACCTAGAGACCATTTGTATTATATTGAATGTGATCTCCATGAAAGGTGAGATCTTTAAGCTTGAGAGGTTATTCTCAAGTGTGTGAAGATTTGTTACATTGATGAGTTATTGAATCATTATTGATATCAATCTTTGTTTCATGTGAAGGCATTTAAGATACCTCATAATCATCTTGTGTTCTAATTTCTTATTTTTTTGCTTTAATTTGTTTGCTTTGTCTTTCTCTATTGTATTTGTCTTATTCTTCTCCTTAAATATTAGGTCCTAAAACCTTTCATTTCAATTGAAATTCGTGCTTGGTAAGTTTTTTGGGTATTTGGTGAGTGAAAGAAACATTTTGATGAAGAAACAAGATGATTAAAGGACCAAGGTTCCATATTTCATTGTTTGATGGAAAGATGAACTTTTTTGATGTCGAAGAATTGTGTTGCAGACCTATTTATCAAGGCATTGATGAAGCTCTAAAGAAAACAAAGTCTACATCTTTTGAGGTTGGGATGTGGGTATCCATGAAGAAGAAGCCAGTGATTGCATTTGGCTTGCCATTTGCAAATGAAATCAAGTATAAATACTTGAAGGAGACATATCCACATGTGTTGTTGGAGAATCTTCAAGCGATGAATGCTTTGAAGTCTCTTACCAACAAACTTTGCTTTAGGTTAGAGTTGTATTAACTCATGAAGAAGAGGATACAATAATGCAAAATCAAATTAACACATTCAACCAACTTATGTGTCAATTGTTGAATGTGGATAAGAAACTTTCAAATATGAAGAAATTCCTACTTTTTTAGCTTATCTACCCAAGAGCTATAGAAATATAGTCCAAATATAGCTTATTTGGAGGGACGCTATTACTCTTTATCAAGCATTGGTAGTGTTGAGAGAGAATGATAGATTCATGGTGAGATGTGAGGGGAAAGAGAAGAAGAGTAGTGGAGAAGGCTTGTATGGGGAGGGTTCTAATAGAGGAAAACCCAAAAGAAAGGTTACTAAGGGAAAGGTAAGTCTCAAGGAAGGGATAATGACCCTAGTAACATGGAGTGTTATTATAGTAAGAAGAAAGGGCATATTCAAATAATGTGCAGGGGGAGGAAGGAAGATCTCAAGAGGATGAGGAGTTAGAGGGATGGTGACAGGAAGGATTTTGAGAATAGCGGAGATGTTGTTCTAGGCTTTGTTGATAAAGATGAAAATCATAGGGTAGTTCTTGTTGATGGGGATTAACTTCGGTTGCTCATTCCATATTTGACGTTAAAAAAATTCTAAGCTTAGTTTGTGTAATGGAGGTCTTGTCACTTTGCCAAAGGATGAGAAGGTGAAAATAGAAGGATTAGGAGAGATTGTTATTGTGACACATGATGTAGTCAAAGAGGAAGCTAGGTGATGTTAGGTATGTTCCTAAGTTTGAGAGGAATTTCATGTCATTAGATAGATTGGAGGCTAAGGGATGCTCCTTCAAGGCTAGTAGTGTCTTTAAATATCATTAAAGGGAGCATGGTGCTCATGAGACGACGAAAGAGTAAAAGAAAGTTGTAAATGCTACAAGTTGGTAGTGGTTGCCTAGGCCACAAAGTTAATGATGCTAGCAAGTAACTCGAGAAGGTGATATTGTTTAAGATGGGAGATATAGCCTTGAGAGGGACATTATTGTGTCAAGTTCCAAGTGTGGGAGATGACTTTAGCCATCTAATTGTCCTTTCCATGGCTTACACACTAGAAAAATGTTGGTGTGCAATGGGACATGGAAGATTGAGATTTAGATCACTAGTAAACAAAGCGGTATATAAAGGGTGCCTTAAACAAGCCACAACAATGGAAGCATCTAATGAATGAGTACTAGTAGGCGCTCGTTCAAGTGAATGACTTGGTAGCTCGAACACCCTGGTCTAGGGGCAGTTGCGAGTTTTTTTATTTAGTCTATGCTTGAAGAGCACGTCTTGTACTTGTTCAAGGGTTATTTTGATGTGTTGTAGGCTATATAAGGAGACATAAATTAGTATTAGAGTATTAAGAGAGTAGGCTAATACAAGAAAAAATGGGCTTTGGGAAACCTAGAGTCTATTTGTATTAGATTGAGTGCGATCTCCATTATAAGTGAGACCTTTAAGTTTGAGAGGTTGTTTTCAAGTGTGTGAGGGTTTGTTTCATTAATTTATAGTTGAATCAAATGATATAAATCTTTGTTTGAGGGGAAGGTATCTAAGGTACCTCAAAAATCATTTTGTGTTCTTATTTCTTCTTTTTGTTGCTTCATTTTGTTTGCTGTGTTATTCTCTGTTGTATTTATCTTATTCCTCACATTATTTCACCACAAATGTACACATGTATCATGCACTTGTGTAAATGAAGTGGATTATGGATCATTGCTCATCTAGGCAGTAGCAAGGAAAGAATTCTTACTTGCCATCAAAACAAAAAATTCTACCCTCCCTTTTTTCAATGTTGAAGGAAAAGTCCTTCACACCATAATCAACGTTGTCTTTTTCCCAAAGTCAAATTTAAATAAATGGTTATTGATCTTAATCTAGACCCAGACACATTTATTTATTTGTTTATTTGACCCAAAACTAAATTTAAATCCTATGAGTCTCAAAAATTAAACCCAAATGTTAAAAATAGGGGCGAATCTAGGGTGAGTCCAATAGAATCGTGGACTCATGACCATTCTTAGTTGTAGCAAAGATTCGCCATTATCTAGTCTCTAACCTGTTTTCCTCTTGTGATATTTTAGCTTCTAATGTCTCTCATTTCACACCATTTCTTTTTTTTTTTGACAATAGTTCTTTTCTCTAAGTCAATTTCTCTTTCCACTAAATTTCTCTTATTTTATAACTTGTATAAAATGAAAAAATAAAATAAGAGGGACATAGAAAGTACATATTACTTCTATTGTAACCACGTTAGTTGTCCCCTTCACCCTTCACGTAAGAGGTTTCTTAAGTGAACGAAGCACAATAACATAGAATTAAACACTAGTCACATAAGTTGTATCGATATAGCCTTGGATATAAACTAAATACTTGTAATATAGTATTACTCTACCAAACTTTTCATGTGTGAAGACTACACTTAATTAATGTTCCTTTGAATCAATCTCTTGCATGGAGATCACTCAAGCTTTAGATTGTATAAGAATCCATCTCTATCAGGTTCATCTACCGGGTGGGCGGTGGCAGTGGGTGAATGCGGCTTTGTCCAAGAAATCGACAAGAGTAACGGAACCTTATTATGGGTCACTCTAGGTAGCAGATTCAACCATCTAACAACTACAACAACCCAACTCAAAGAGAAAATGTTTTATGATCAGTGATGTTTAATTATCAGTAAGATGAATACCCTATCAAGTCGAGAATCCATACGGGTTAAACAACCCAACCCAGATCAAACAGGCAACTCTTTGAGAGTTGCGGGTGGGCAAGTGGAATCCCAACTGAAGCTAGCCCTAATGACGATTGAGCTTCCAACCTCTCTAGATTGGAAGATGCAATCCTTTTCATAAGGAAAAGCACTCGCTCGATTGTATGGTTAGCGCCTTAGCGGTAACATACAAGGGAAATGGCAGCCCCAAAACAACTATGGCATAACATATATCCAATAATAGTAACTTCCCTTTCGTCACAAAACCTCTTAACATTTCACAGAAAGTAGTAATTTATAAACCTTATGCAAGGATTATTATAACAAACTCGGTATATATCATTTGTGCTAGTAGTACAAAAAAAAATGAGACACTAGATTTACACAATAACGAACAAATTACACTCGTTTCCCCGCAGAAAATACACAGAACGTAGCCCGTTTGTCATCGCATAACAAAATCATTCATTGGAGATCTCTCTGTAAGATTAAAATGGTAGACCATCGCCTAAATTAAAAACCCGAATTCTCCAAATAAATGCAGTATTCTTAGAATGTCGGATTATAAAAAGATGTTAAGCCAACAATTCATACATTATGTCAATTATATATGCACTTGTGGTTTTCTGTCAAACCTGTACAGCTAACTTACTCAAAGAATGGTTTCCGCAGAAAATTAGTAACAGCAAAAGTAAGCTACCCTGATTTTGAGGTACTAAATGAACATCGAAAGAGAAAATGGCAGATATACATACATCAATTTTCATGTTCATGTTCATTGGATCCTGAACCCAAACCTAAACACTTGAGGAAAGCTTGTTTTGCGAAATCAAAGTAAGTACAAGGATGGAAGAAACGTCTGGTAACAGGGGAAGGACTCAAATCTTTACTCGAATTGCCATCCCTTTCAGAATTGTTTTCTACATGCCTTGTTTGGCAGCTAGTTGTAGTAGCCATTTCCTTCCCATGATTTCCACCAACCTAAAGAAACAAACATCTAAATTGAGATCAGATGATTGTTAAATTTACGATCTTCAGCGATTTACTTTCAAAAAGTGCAATTGTGATTTTCTTTATCAAGCAATCTTTGTCCAGAAATTGTTGGAAATACTTCACATGTGAAAAAGATCCCACATCACTAAAGCAGTGAGTTATGGAGTTACATATAATGTTCAGTGGGTAATACTCCTAATACCCTAAAGTTTTGGGAAAGAATGAACCTCATCAAGTGTATATGCAAGTCAACACTCATTACCCATGGAATTGTGGGCCCGAGCCCATGGGTGCCCTGTGGATGCGTCCAACGGGGTGAGTATGTGACGAATTGTCACGGCCTAACAGAAATTTTGTGGTATCCATTTGCATTCTGGAACATATTTATTTACACGTCCTTTTTATCCCTTTACACATTTGATGAGATAAGCCTTCACTCCAATTTAATCTATACCCTTCCCGTAGAAGATGAGGAACCAGCTAAAACATCCAAATCACAGATACGTTTCAATATGTATGCATAATTGTATCATTATTCATTAGTTAGTTCGTCAACCAAATCCTAGAATGTACGAAGATACTATATGTATGCATGTCTGTATCATCATTCATTAGGTATTTCAACCAAATCCTAGAACATGGGATAAGATTAAATAGAAAATAATAAGTTATGTCTCTATATGTATGCATATCCGTATCACCATTCATCACTTAGTCGGCCAAATCCTAGAACTGGCGATCAAATTAAGTGGTAGATAGACAATCATCATCATCATTGTACCCAGTGTATTCCGCTCATAGAAACTATGATCAGGCTCTAGGGAGGGATGTGGCCAAAGAGTTCCCCGGCTCGAGAAAGATGCCCAGATAGATAGACAAGCACTAGAACGAAAAAAATACTGCACTTGGATCTCTTATGATGATAATAGTGGACTTGTCTCTCTAATCTGTCTCAAGGATGAAAATTTACTTAGTCAGATGGTAAGTACTCCAGTCACCACCTTTGTAGTTCTTTCAATGCATACTTATGTACACTGTTTTTTCACCAGAACGACCCTAATCTGAACTTGTTAAGTGTTATTTAGACTTACTTTTAGTTGATTATAAACTTGGTTACCATATTAAAACTTGTAACCCTTGGGAGAAAAGAATTAGGCTATGTACTTGCTTTCAAATCACGAGATAGAGGAATCCATACTCGCTTTATAATGACCAATACCAAACGCAGTCTCTTCAGATTTCAGTGTCATATCACAACTCCATTACTCTATAAACATCTTAACTAGGGAGTAGATATCGGTAAAGAAATATATATTAACATATATTAGCAAATAAAAACTTCAGATCTGCCTTATAATTCATTATGGACCTTATTTAGAGAGATCTAACAATGGCATAGTACTTTGCAACAAATACACTCGCACTGATCATAAACTTCTACAAACTTCAGATCAACTTATTTTCCAAATACTTTCTCAGTCCTCATTGAACTTTCTCACTTAATGTACTAGATAGTCAGAGTTTGAGCATTTGGTTCCTGTTTGAAATTTAGATGGAATACCACAATAGAAATTCTAAATATGCAGCATCACGATTCACGACTAAGAAACTGCATCCTATTCATCCATAGTTACATGGAACGTGCAACGTAGCCACGGTCCGCAATCCGGGAACGTCCGTCCCCAATCAGCACGAAACGCGACCCAAATAGCTCAAAGTGACTTCCCGGTGTAGAAGACCTTTTTAAAAAATATTTTAGCCTTGATTTACAAATTAAAGAATAAAGAAGGGAGAAAAAACAAGATGAAATCTAAAATAATTCCACTTGAAAATAATTAAAGCAAAAAAATCATTTTAATTTGATTTTGTTTCCAATTATATATTTTATACATAATGTATCGTGTACCCAATCATTCCCGAGTCAATCCAGGTTGTGTTCCATGTTCCCGTTTCCGTTCTTGTTCCCTGTTCCAATTCAAATGTCGTTCCAGGTAACAATGATTTCATCATGCAACATACACAGTCCTTGATGGTCAGTTACATGAACCAAGAGCCTGATTCTGCAATTCGCCCACATAAATTCTCTTCTCATTTATCTTTACCTAGGCATATAAACCGATCCATTCGAATGCGCATCCATACTTCATTGCATCAATTTATAGTCCAACAAACTAAGGCTTTGTCTTCGCTTTCTCGGGTCCATATCTTGGTTTCCTCTACCCAATAAGTTCCTCTAATGAACCACTTTGGTACAGTGCTCCCTCCCATCGCGTCCCCTACTCGAATGCAAATTCTTTCAAATGTTTTGTATGTCACCAAACTGTTTTCAATACAATGACCTTAAACTATCTTCTTATCTCAACCCTATGATGTTATCTTTGTCAGTCATTGTAACAGAATATTTTACTCTTGAATGTCAAATATTCTCTTTTTTGGGGGGTTTTAGTTACAAGGACTATATTGAATAAAAAAAAGTTATATTTCTCCTCAATTCCCTCATTTTCAGCAAAGCAATATTCCATACCAAAATTAAGACATTAGGCACATTACAAGGCCACAAACTTGGGGAGACTATAAGAAATCCAAAATCATTACTACCCTAACCTTTTAGTTTCAAGGATGAGGAATCACAAAAAAACCCTAATTATTCTCATAAAGAATTCCTAATTAAATCACCATAAACATTTGTTAAGATCAAAAATTAAGTAATTAGATTAAACAAAGTCAACCCAAAAAAGGAAACAAAAAACCCATAAAATTAATCACACATATAAATACACTAAAATTAAAATTAAAAATCCAAAAATTTTCAGATCAACTAAACCCAAGATCTCATTCATAATAATGAACTAAAATAATTCAAAAATTAAACCTAATAATCTACAATTAATGCAAGTAAAATGGAGAAAAACCCATAACAAGAACAAAGAATGCAAATCAAAATCTCACCTGGGTTCTTCCAGAGCAGCTTGAAGGATTCTCCAAAGTGGGTGAAACAGTAGATAGAGAATTACTGGGGGAAGAATCAAGAACAAAGTAAGTGAAGAGAATGATAAAGGTGAGAAGAAACATGACCAAAATCTGAATCCATATAAGCCAAGGTATTCGATTGTTGTCTAGTATGAATTCATCCCCAAAATCAAACATTTTGTTTTTTTGAAATCCAAGAAAATATTTGGGGTTTACCAACAATGAACAACAAACAAAAGAGAAAAAGGTAAACCCAAAAGCTAGCTGGTGTTGATGGTGAGTGGTGACTGATGGGTGAGACTGCAAGGAAGGAATTAATTATTAATTAATTTAAAATTTAAGAAATTAACCTGAATTTGATTAAGGAATGATTCAAGTGATTAATGTTAATTGGTGTTTGGTGGGGTTATGTTTATGAAAATGAGAAGTTATGTGATTGACATTGTGAAGACACAAACAGAAATTATGATTTGGGTTTGCTATTCTGGATGATGATGATAAATTGACAATGTTGCAAAGTCTACTAGCAATCCAACTCATTCAATCAAGTATATTGAAAATTTGAAAAAAATAAGTCTTTTTAATGACTTTAGTAAAAGAAACAAGCTTCGTTCAAACTTATTTCCTAAAATAAGCAACCTTGGCTCCAAAGGTAGGCTTGGTGTATATTCGTTGTTACTAACAACGAGCATAAAGAAATGGTCAAAAATTAAGTCATGGTTAAAGTCACTGTTACTAACAACGACATATGGTGTTGACTGGTCAACTTTAAATTCGTTGTTAGTAACAGCGACCTTTTGCTGCCCTAAATATCAGCAGTCTTATTTCTCCTTCCTCATTTCACGTAACTTTGTTTCAGCGCTCTAACCCACGAAAATCTCCCTCTTCTTCCCACCATTAAAATCAACTTCAATCCTTCAATTAATCTTCATCAAATTCCAAGTTTCTACTACTAATTAGTTCTGTTATCTTCCTACATTCAGTTCAGATATTTTTTTTTGTTTTTCTTTCTTTTTTCGAAAATTTAGTTTTTATATTTCTTCATCAATTTTCACATACATGTAGGTTCATAAACTTGTAAATTACTAATTCCTGGTGATTTACAACTTATTAAGGTACCTTTTTATTATAAATTTTTAGTTCTTTTTGTTTTTAAAAAGTATATCATTTATAGTGGTCATTTACACTTAAACTCTATAAATATGTCAAATGTAGTTGTTATTTGTCATGATCTTCATAATGAGGTTGTTTTTTCATGAATTTAATGTAGAAAATTTTTGAATTTAATGTACAGAATGCTTGAATGCAAACCCTAAATTTGTAAATTATATATTTATTTATGCAATCAATAATCAATGTTTCTTGTTTTTAAATGTTGTTAAGTATGTTGGGGGAAGACGTAAACTGTTTGCATGCAGCTCAAACATGGATTTGAATGAATTTAAACATCTTATATGCTCTAAGATTGGCATTGACACTACAAGAAGTACTGTTAATGTAAGTTTTAAATACAATATGAGTGGAGAATTGTTAGCTCTTCCGGTTGAGGATAAGGAGGCTATAGATGCAATGTGGGAGTATTCAAAGTCTACCTCTATTCCTTCTTTAGAGTTATATGTAGATGAGGTACCCCTAGGGAATCAAGATGTCAATGTTGTAGAAACAAATGCAGTCTTGAATGTAACTTCTTCTGCTTCTTCTCCTACGCCTTTCTCTACCCAAGAAACCCAAAATCTCATTATGCCATCTTCCTCTTCTCCTTCTAATGAACCCAATCAACTTGAACTTCAAGTCTCAAATGATGATACGATTAACTTAGAAGATACAAATAAGCCTTGGAATAATGTTAATAGTGAGAGTAATGAATTCGTTGAAGCTTCTTCTGAGGATGATGTGGGTGTTGATGAGGAGGCTCTAGCTAATGACATGACCTTAGGCAACATTCCAACAATCGTTGCTCCTACACCTTATGCACTAGTTCCCTCTTTAGATGAACACGTTGAGGACAACTCTTGGAGGTCTTGGGCATGTGATACAACCTACACCGATGAAGGAGAGTTTCAAAAGGGTACACTAGTGGAAAAAAATGTATCTGCTGCTAATCATTTACTGCGGTTTTTTATATACGCAGCAATAAATAGTAAAAAGAATTAGAAAAAAAAAAAACAATCAAATGCTGGGGTTTTCATCTTGCCCGCAGTAGATAATCACTTGGACAACTTAAATGTTGCGGTTTTTAGCATGCCCGCAGCATTTAATGCACCAAATAATCACTTGGACAACTTAAATGCTGCGGTTTTTAGCATACCCGCAGCATTTAATACTTTCAAAAATGCGCCTTTTAACGTTAAACTGCAAAACCCTCTTCTGTTTCATTAAACATACATACGTTCATCTTCTTCAAAAAACCCAGCTCTTCTTCACGCTGTTACTTCTTGTTTCATAAACCCACCGCATAACTGTTACTTCTTGTTCACTCGAAAAACCCATTGAAACCCACGACATTTTCTTGTTCACTGCTACTTCTTATTCATAACCCACGGCTGTAACTGTTCATAAACTCGAAATTTAATACTTTGGTCTTGTTCATCTTCAAAACCCACGAAATTAGGATATTTTTTCTCTTTTTAACTTGTTAAACATTTAAGTTTTGCAAGATATTCATGAAAACACTCGAAAATTAGGGCAACTGTTTGTATACTAATTTTGTTTCTCTGTTTTTCGTTGGATAACATAACCCACGAAATCAAGGTAATTATATATATTTTACTAATTTGCAAGTTCGTATCTTTATTGTTTAACATGTAATTTAGTAATTTAGTGCTAAAGATATCATTTTATTTGTGAATTTTACATTATTCAAGTTTATGTTATTAGTTTGTTAAATATTTGTGTAATTTGTTATTGTAACGGCCCGGTTTAAGTGACCCAGAAAATCATATGAAAACATGATCCCGGTTCACAAACGGACACAAATAAAATTATTTTTTTTTACTCGGATCGTCAACGTTCCAACGGTAAAGGAATATGGTCAACGCAAGAAACAACGCCAAACAAAGAAAACAAGCCAGCGGAAGTCTTTACATACAACTCGAGAGCCTACCGGCCTCTAGACAAGCTAAAAAGTTGTACGAAATAAAAAGAAAAACGTCATAAACTTTCGTTACATAAACCGAGTTATTTCGACTCACAAACTCATTACAAAATATATCTTAGTCTTGATAGTTACGGGTTCTAAGCTGAGTCCTCACTCCAGCCCCCACCTGCAATCAACCTACTGCACGTCGTATGACAACACGTAGCAGGTTCCAAAGAACAACCAATACACGTCAGAGACTTCATACATATGTCAAACAGGTTGTATACAAGCATTGTGTTTATCCTAGCATGCAAAGGCTCTAATATATATTCATTATTCAATATCTCAAATCTTGTAACGTTGCCCGTCCTGTTCGGGTCGTTCAAGTATAAATTCAAATATTTTTGGTGGAATACACTTGGGAGAGCTAATCTCAAGGCAACCACCGACCTAAGACGTTGCCCGTCCTGTTCGGGTCGCCAAAGGCTAAAGTATGCATACCCCCATGGTGACCGTAATGATCCAAAACTGACACGGGAACAATAATTATAATATTCCAAACCAATCGTTAACCTTCTTTGGGTAACATAACCAAACATCAACCCCTTTGGGTGACAAACACATAAATTCTCAATTTTCACTTAATTATTTCATATTATTTGAGATGTCTAATCCTTATGTGATTTACAAAGCCTTGATTAGAAATAAAACAACATTACTTGCACAACCATATAAACAGTATGGTCTAAGCGTGTACCTTAAACGCTGCAAACACACGTTGCTCAAGCACAAAAGGAATTTCGCCCTCTTATAAATCGAGGTCCTATATAACACACACAAAACGATCACATATTAGATCGTGTTTACACATTTAATCCACTCCATACCACTAAGATATCACTAAGACTTGATAATTTTAAATGTTTTCATCCAATTTCCAATGATTCCAAAAATTAATTTCTGACCAGAAACTTTATTGGCCATTTCAGACAGTTTAGAAAATTCAAATGAAAAATTCGACTTCGCCGTTGCGTTCGGAACGCGTCAATTATCTTCGGTACCAAATTTCATAATTTCTAACATCCATTTACTATTTTTAATTATTTTAAGCGTTTAACGAGTTTTTAACGCAACGGTGCTTAAAACAACGGAAAACGACTAACGTTTCCGAGTCAGTACCTCTAATGAGGCGGAACAGCTGCTGCCGCCTACATTTATATATTATTATTATTATTATTATTTTATTCATTATTATTATTAGTTTATATCTACATTATCAACCCTTTTTAAATCTCATGACCAAAATAACTCTTGCAAGGTCACATTCACAAAATCCTTCAAGAAACTTGAAATTTCATAAATTATGATAACTAAATTAAATACTTAATTCTCTTAACAAATTAAATTTTGTAGAGAATTACAAAACTAAATCACCCTTTTAAATCAAGACACACATATATATAAATATAACAGAATCCTTCAAGTAAATCAAATTTTGCTAAAGGATTATTAAACCCTTGAATGACTACATAACTTAATCCATACCAACGTAATTTCTACTAACAAATTGAAATTTAGTTAGAGAAATTTAAACCATAAAAGAAATTTATTTGAATATCAATAAAACTCAATTCTTATAAAAAATTTAAACTTTGTTAAAGAATATAAATCAAGAACATAACTTAATCCTTTTAACAAAAATAAGGTTTATTAAAGGATTGTTAAAGAAAATTACATAAAAATATACTCAATCCTCCTCAAAGTCATAGGATATCATCATACATAAAATGTAATTCATCTTAGAAAACCTTGTATATAAAATCTATAACTAGCAATTCAATTAAACTTACCTCTTTGATCAAAAGATTGAATGGAAGAACAAGAGAATAATTTTTTTTTTCTTGAAATGCCGAATCACAAGCCCAAAGGAGAGAATTTTTCTGATTTTTTTTTTGTTCAATTGGAAGCTTAGAAGGGTGAAGAACTCAAATGGTTTTCAAAAGGATTAATAGGCAATTAAGGGATGAGCTTAATGTGTCTTAATACACTGTAGTGCTTTATTGTTATACTTATGTCTTTAACTATTAGAATTAAAATATAATTTTATTTACAATGTAGTGCTTAATATTGAAGTATGAAGTATAGAATTAGAATATAAAGTATGTATATTTAGGGTTAAATAGATTTGGTATAAAAAAGTATATATATTTAGGGTTAAATATGTTTGTTATAAATAAGTATATATGTTAAAAGGTGTGTATTAATTGTGTTTTGAATTAATTAATCACACTAATTAGGATGACAAAAGATCGTTCTTGGATGTATGGAAGCATTGAATCGTCAAAATTTATTAATGGCGTATTAGAATTTTGTAGTATTGCGATTGAACATCAAGTTAGGACGGGGGGAATTGGTTTTTATTGCCCATGTGTCACTTGTGGCAATGTATCAAAGGTAGATAGTGTTGATATCCTTAGGGAGCACATACTTCGACATGGGGTTTAGGCCTCAATATCATGTTTGGGTTTGGCATGGTAGGAGGGAGTTTACAAAGAGAAAAGTGTTGTTGAGGACGTCAATAATGTGGCTGATGTCAATGAGGATGTAGTAGATCATGTTGATGGGTATGAGACAGATGAAGAGAATGTCGATGAGGATGTGGATCGTGTTGATGAGATGATGGAGGGAGTCGAGGATGAGTTAGGAAAACGTCCTCGTGTTTTTGACTTGTTGACAGAGGCTTCTCAAAAGCCTTTGTACCCCAGATTTACAAAGTTCACCAAACTAACAGCAGTGTTGACAATTTTCAATATTAAGTCAAAGTTCAATTGGAGTGATGCTAGTTTCACAATGTTATTAGAAGCGTTAGGTGAGATGCTTCTTGAGGGAAATGAACTTCCAAAGTCAAAGATGCGTTAAATTTGAGGTGGCATGCAGATAGGGTGAAGAAAGGTCACTTGCTCACACATCCATCTATAATTTGCCACCTTGGTTGTGTATGAAGTGTAAGTACATTATGCTTTCGCTTCTTATCTCGGGTCCTAAACAACCTGGCAATGACATAGATGTATATCTTGCACCTCTCGTTGAGGATTTGAGAAAGATGTGGGATGAAGGCGTTTCCGTGTTTGATGCATATGCTAATGAGGAGTTCACCTTGCGTGCAATGCTTTTATACACTGTTAATGATTTTTCGGCATATGGCAACTTGTTGGGGTATAAGAACAAAGGGAAGAAAGCATGCCCAATATTATCGATGACATGGAATCCACGTGAATTCCTAAGTGCAAACACGTATTCATGCACCATCGAAAGTTCCTCCAACGAGATCATCAATATCGTAAGAAGAAGATGTTCAACGGGAGGTTGAGGACCGTGTAGCTCGTCGACTGTTGACCAGTTATGAGGTTTGTGAACAGGTTAAGGGAGTTGAGACTGCATTTGGTAAAACAGGGCAAGTGCAACGGGGTGAAGACCGATTTTGGAAAAAAAATCAATCTATTGGAAGCTTCCATATTAGAGAGATCTACAGGTTAGACATTATCTTGACGTTACGCATATAGAGAAAAATGTATGCGATGCCATACTCGGGACTCTCATGAACATTCCGGGTAAGACAAAGGATAGTAGGGCCGTGCGAGATTGGTTTGAATATAAGGGTCTTCATCCGGAGTTGTGGGCACATGTTAAGGTGAGTAAGAAAAGAAATAGAGTTGATGAAGTTGGTGGCAGTAACAAGGGAAAGGGTGGTAAAAAGAAGATGAGTAATGACAAAGTTTATTTGCCTCTAGCTTGCTACACATTGTCCAAAGTAGAGAAGCGGGCATTTTGTGAGTCTTCGTATGGAATTAAGGTTCCGTCTGGGTACTCATCCAACATGAAGAGATTTGTGACCCTAAATGGTGAGCTGAAGTTGGGAAGCATGAAATCTCACGATTGCCATGTAATGATGCAAGTGTTCTTACCAATTGCAATCCGTGGAATACTGCCAAAACATGTGAGATATGCTATTACCGAGCTATGTTCGTTCTTCAACGCAATTTGTAGTAAAGTTCTTGATCCCCTTAAACTTGATGCTCTTCAAGTCGACGTGATTGTAACTTTATGCAAGTTTGAGATGTATTTTCCACCTTCTTTCTTTGACATAATGGTTCATCTTATTGTCCATCTTGTTTGTGAGATCAAGCTTTTGGATCCAGTTTTTTTAAGGTGGTGTTATCCTTTTGAAAGACACATGGGTGTTTTACAAAACAAGGTGAGGAATCCAGCACAACCCGAGGGGACTATGATTCAAGGCACTATGAGCGATGAGATTATTAACTTTATAACCGAGTATTTGGCCATGGCAAAGCCTATTGGACTTCCCACCTCTCGACATGAAGGAAGGCTTGAGGAAAAAGGAACAATTGGTTCCAAATCGGTCACACCTCCTCGAGACAGCCTTCTACAAGCACACTTGTATGTGTTGCATCATATTCCTGAATTCCATCCTTTTTTGAGTGAGCATTTAGATATATTGCGTGCAAAATATCCTTGTAAAGGGAATAGGGGATTGATGCAGTTGCATAACAAGATGTTTATTAATTGGTTTCATAATCGAGTAATAAGTGAAGAGGCTCAAGGGTGTATCTGAAATTGTTAGTGGTTAGCTTTTGGTCCTCATGATGATGTCAACAAATATGAGGGTTACGATGTCAATGGCTTCACATTTTGAACTGAGGGTCAAGATAAGAAGTCATCTTATCTACAGAATAGTGGGGTTTCTATTTTGGCGTCATCTACATTTTACGCGAGTGCCAAATATCAAGCGTCGATTGATGCTAAATTGGTATACTATGGGCGGGTACATGAAATATGAGAGCTTGACTACTCTACTTTCACTATTGGTCTTTTCAAATGTACGTGGGTAGATAATTGAAACAGCCCAAACCAGTGTAAACGATATAATAATATTGTCAACAAAGCACAACGGAAGACTTATAGAAGTCTAGGCTGAATCCGACCCGTGGCTCGATAGCCACAGCAACCAATATCAGAATATTTAAAAACTTTACATAACTGTAATACAATTAATTACAAACCAGTTATAAACTAAGTTAACTTTACAACACATGATTTGTCAAAATATCATGATAAGTTAACTTTCCAAAAACGATGTCCTTGCTATCGCAACCATTGACACATAAAGGAGCAGCACATCCATCCGCACTAAAGTTGGCAACCTGAAAGTAGACCTATCCCCCGTAAGAGATAGGCCCATTCATAAACTGTCAACAATTGAATTGTTGAGTAATCCAACAAATAATTACCTTTATATACAAGTCATTAACAAACATCTTCAATCAAATTCCTCGTTCAATTGGTAACCATTTATAAACATTATTTTATTCAAGTCCAAACTCTTTTAAAAGACCTTTTGGTATCGACATAAATACGGCTATGAATCTTTAGTTCATAACGAATCAAAATACGACTATAACTTTACAAGTTAATAGCGAAATAATATGGCAAATGAAATATATGCTTCCATTGCAAAATAGACAAAACTTTATATACCAAACATATTTATTCAAAACTCATTAAAAACAATAATGTAATAACAGTTTAACATGTGGGAATATAATGGACCGTCAGGAAGTAGGCTTGATCTAAATCCTGAGAACACGGGTGATCGTCATCACCAAAAATACGGTTCTTGCAAGAACGAAGCATGATCGGGGGCTCGAGACCTATCCAAATAACCATTAACTATTATCAAGCTATAGGATTTCACAATAATCCGGATACAAATATCCGTTGCCAATTCCCAAAAACGGACATTTTTCAATGTCGAATATTTTATTATAAAACAAAACAAGAATTCACTAAATTTTCTTTTGAAATCACAATCATTACTTAAAATATAAATCAATTCATTATCATTTAAAATACGAATCAATAAAGGGAGAATAATAACCCTAAATTAATCTCAAATACCCCAATAAATAACCTTAAACATCCAATTCATTTTATAGTTCCTACTTAATAAATTCCATTTTAGTACCATATCAAGACACCTGTTAGTAGTTCGGTCATAACTTCCTCATAAGAACTCGTATAGAGGCGATTCAAGTGGGTACACAACCATGACTCAGAGCTCTACTATCCTTATGAGACACTAAACAGAAACAATCAGAATGACCCCAAAAATGGCAAAACAGAAAGCTTATTATTGATTTTCATGACAGCCTGTTGGTATTTCACTATTTTGAACATAACTCTCTCATACGAACTCATTTTGGAGCGATTAAAGTACCCACGCGACCGCGACTCGAAGCTCTACAAATCTCATGAAGACACCAGAACCCCAAAACGACTCTAACTATCTCAAAAACAGCAACACATGTTCGGACAGAATAAAACAGAAACCTCATTGTCGATTTTCATGACAGCCTACTAGTATTTTGGACATAACTCCCTCATACGAGCTCATTTTGGGGCGATTCAAGTGCCCACGCGACCGCGACTCAAAGTTTTAATTATCTCATGCAGACAGAAGAACCCAAAAACAACCAGAACCACTTAAAAATAGCCAAAACAGAAAGTTCAGTTTTGAAACTGAAATTTCAAAATCCAAAATACCAAGTTTTATGCTAGAAATCAAATAACCCAAATAACCAATACTAATCAACACTAGCAAGAGCCCAATTACCAATTGAACTCATATACTCCAATTACACTCAAGTTGATGCTTAAATTTGAACTAAAGACCCAAATTAAACCATGAATACTAAACTACTACCAAAATTCAACAATCATTGTTTATACTTAAGAACATAAAACTACTTTAAAACATTCAATTTATACTTATATAAAATAGTTTGTGGATTACCTTGATGAGCAATTCTTCAATCAAAATTCAAAATTCAACTTTAAACACCAAAAGAAGATGGAGATGGTGATAGTACTAAATGTGTTCTTCTTCTACGATGGAAAAGCAAACATCAAATTTTCAAATTTTGAGTTTATGCTTTGGTAGAGGATGAATTTTCAGAATTTTACTCTAATTGATAGTGAAGGAGTAAGGGGAAGGGAGTATACAGGTTTATAAATAACGAGTTAGCTTGATGAATCATTTATTACGTGGCAAAACTACGGGTGACTCAACTTCATACTCATACTCATTAAAGTATGAGATGGATAATACACCCATATTTTCCGTCGTATAATTTATTTGGTTCCCACAAATAATAAAACTAATATCTAAAAATCGTAGTAAAATTTTACTTTTAAAATGACAAACTCATTTTACTTATTAAAATAGTAATTTTTAACAAAGACGTTTTTATAACTGTTTCAATAATAATTGACGATGCATAAAAAATGACGACCCTTGTGGATTCACTGTTCTAGACTTAACTCGTTTGCGTGATAGTGAAAAGCCATTCATACTAGCCACACACGCCAAAGCAAGTATTCTACATTGTAGACCCGTCTAATAAAAAATGTTCTATTGTTGTACCGGGAAAAAGAAGTATCCTTGGTATAGGTGATGTTGAGGATGAGAAAGAATATGAAGCTTTCGAAGACTTCACGCCCTTTATCAATCCAAAATCAGTGGATCAAGATGATGTAGATATTGGTTATATGCGTGTAGATCACACGGAAGGAATATGTTTGAATTAAGTGATTCACAAGGTATGAATTTTAAGGTTTTTTTAAACTTTTTTGGCACTTTCTCGCATAAAGTAACTCAAACTTGGTTTGTTTTGCATGAAACTTGGCACACAACACTATTTGGTATATATTATTGTGTTGAAGTGGTTAGAAATGTAAATCAGAGTCATATTCTTAATGTTACTTGGTAAGTTGCGATTTTAAGGTTTTAAAGCTTTTTTTGGCACTTTCGCGCATAAAGTAGCTCAAACTTGGTTTGTTTTGCATGAAACTTGGCACACAACACTATTTTGGTATATATTATTGTGTTGAAGTGGTTAGAATTGTAAATCATAGTCATATTCTTAATGTTACTTGGTAAGTTGCGGTTTTAAGGTTTTTAAAGCTTTTTTGGCACTTACGCGCATAAAGTAGCTCAAACTTGGTTTGTTTTGCATGAAACTTGGCACACAACACTATTTGGTATATATTATTGTGTTGAAGTGGTTAGAATTGTAAATCATAGTCATATTCTTAATATTACTTGGTGAGTTGCGATTTTATAGGTTTTTAAGCTATTTTGGCACTTTCGCGCATAAAGTAGCTCAAACTTGGTTTGTTTTGCACGAAACTCGACACACAACACTATTTGGTATATGTTATTGTGTTGAAGTGGTTAGAATTTTAAATCATAGTCATATGCTGGAAATTACGTGCTAAGTTGCGATTTTAAGGGTTTTTAAGCGTTTTTGCAACTAATATCTATTTTCTCTTAGTGCTTTCGACAAGCTTATAATTCCGTTGATTGCGGCTACTACACTCTCAAATACATGGACGATATCTTACAATCCTTGAAGGAGGTTGGAGTCGAAAACATAGATGCCGTAAGTATTTGTTACGTTTTTAAATTATAATATTATTGGTAAAATCTAACGTTTTTGTATCTTTTAATTTTATATCATATTATAGGTTTTATACGACATTCCAAGGGATTCATGCCCTTTGAGAGATGGGGAAATACCCAAATTGAAAGACAAAATTGCCGCGTATCTTGCTAATTTTTGTTCTTAGTAAATAATGTAATTAGTTTAGATTTAGGACTTTAATTTGTATATGTACATATTATTATATTATATATACGATTGAGAATTTACAAAGAGATTATTGGTGATTATTGGTTTTAATTGGTGATTATCATTGGATTAATCATTGTTTATTACATTGTACATAATTGGATTATTTAATAGTATTAAACGAAAAAAGCAAAAAAAATATATATATATAAATGCTGCGGGCCCCCTTAAAACCGCAGCATATAATACACTATATGTTGCAGTTTTAAGGAGGCCTGCAGCATATAGTGTATGACTATATAAGCCCGCAGCATATAGTGCACTTTTCTGCTGCGGTTTAAAACCGCAGCATTTTTAAAAATATTTTCTTTTTTAAAATTAATATTTTTTATTTTAATTCACTTATAATTAATAAATTTAGTCAGAAATAATAATGGTTAATTTTATGATTAAAAATAAATTTAAAGGCATTTTAATAATTTCATTAAAAAAAGGGTGACGACATAATGAAAATGGTGGCAACTAATAAAGATCGAGGTGGAATGGAGGAAGTACTTCTATGGTCAAATGTTATAGCCCACACAAACATCGCAGTAATGTGATTTTTCTACCAAAAGTTTTGACCAAAAGAGTGATCATGTATCAAATTTCAACATAAAACGTGTGACTAGGTTTATTTTTCGATTTTAAAAAATGTTTTCTTTTTTAAAATTAATATTTTTTATTTTAATTTAATTATTATTAATAAATTTAGTTTAGTAATAATAATGGTTGATTTTATAATTATAAATAGATTTAAGAGCATTTTGGTAATTTCATTAAATAAAAGGTGGCATCATAATGAAAAGAGTGGGAACTTTTAAGGAACGGGGTGAAATGGTGGAAGTACTTCTATGGTCAAATGTTATAGATCACAATTGGGCATATAATATATCATTGGAAAGATATTAAAGTCTAGGTTTTAATGCCGCAAACATTGCAGTAATGTGATTTTTCTATCAAAAGTTTTGGCCAAAAGAGTGGTCATGTATCAAATTTCAACACAAAATGTGTGACTAGGTTTATTTTTTGATTACTACTCCCTCCGTTTCTTTATGTTTGTCCACTTCATCATTTGCACACATTTGTTTAGCAAATTTAAGCTTTAATATCTCTAAGTATGCATCATAAAAAATTATAAAAATTATATATTAAAAAATTTTAATCAAGACAAATTTAACATCTCATATAAATATATTTTATTTTCAATATATACTTCAAAATTTTAATTTAAATTTCTCTCTCTTAAAATGAACAAACTTAAAGTGAATAAACAAAAAAGAATGAAGGGAGTATTTCTTTTCTTCTTTTAATACAAGCAATTATAATTTGTACATTGATTAAGAATTAATATCAACTCTTTAATCTATATGATATTAGATCTTGATTTCACTTATACCAATATTTTACTTGTAAAATTAATTACGGAACTTTATAAAAAATTTGACTAAATTTGAAACACATATTTAATTTATATTTAATTAAATGTGAAACTGAGTCAGTTGGAACAAACTTTATAATTTGGGGTTAACCAACAAATAAAATTAAGTCAAAAGTTTTAAAACTAAAGTTTGACATTCAATCAATGACTTAATTCGAAGAAACTTAATCTAAAATTAATTTTAATATAGAATACAAATTTGTCAAAAAAAGGGGTAAGAATTGATCTAGAGTCAAATGTTTGATCGAGTTAGAGTCGGGCCGAGTTGGATCGGAGTAGAATTATTGATTTTTTTTTTGCGGTCTATCTACGCTCCAGCCCTGACTTGAACTCGAAGTTGGACTTTTTCCCAAATTCAAATTGAATAAAACTTCTCGTATCTGATCGGATCATGATCGAACTTGAACTAAATTGTCATCCCATCTAAAGAGTTGATAATGGATTCTATTACTAAAGGATGATTAATGGGCTTTAAGGAAAAATAAAGGGTCCAACTTATATCAACTATGATTTAATTAGTTTCTCTTTTCTTCATATAATCCATGCATTTATAATTTGTATATTAATTAAGAATTAATATCAAATCTTCAATTTATATTACAATCATATCATGAACAACATCTTTGATTTCACTTGAACCAATATTGCATTTTAACTTTCCCTAATGACTAAGAATAATAAATTTTACCATAATCATATTATAATAATGCAAGAGAAAAACTGATACTACTTTAGGATATTAGATGTAATTAGCAAAATTTCAAGAAACATTTCTTAGCATATAATCCAAAATCACATTTATATCATAAATCATAATATTACTTTACAATAAGAGGATATCATATCCTTGTGAATTTCATATTGTAAAATGGAGTATGAACTATGCCAAAATAAAGATATTACAGCGTTGATGCTCGTTCTTGTATTATTGGTCCACAAACATCAACCGGATCATGCATGTATTGTATATTAATACGGAATAAGAAATCACTTTCTTATTACTTTTGGGAAGTAGAATGGTGTATGTATCCAATTTTATGATAAAGCAATAAAAACCAATCATTAGATGAACAAGTGCATCATATTACATCAAATTCATGTCTCTTCATATGCAGGGGTGAAGCCAAGATTTTAAATTAGAAAAAGTCAAATAGTCGATATACTTGCAAATTATTTAGTACATAAAAACTAGTTAAATTACTAAAATGTTAAAATCATGTATATTAACATGAACTTAAAATGATAACAAAAATTATATTCAACAAATAAAGTTAAAACTTTCCTATTATTATTCTTTTTGAAAAATAAAAAAAAGTGTTTTTAACTCTATATATCATGTATGTCTCTAAAAAACACTATAAATTTAATATGGTAAAAATATAAACACATAATAAAAAGAATGAATGTAAAATCCTGAAAAATAAAGAGTAATGGCATTATAATAAAGTATAAATTTATTAGTTTATTAAAAAAAATAGTTCAACTTGAGATTTGATCATTTGATCCTTTCGACTTTAGGTTACAATTATCTTACACTAACCAATGAGCTAACCATTGAGCTAGAGTAATTTTATTATAATTTTCACTCTTTAAACTATATATTTAATCATAAAATCTTAACAATTTTTTTTATGCAAATAGCGACTTGCTTTTGTGGTTAAATTAACACATAAAAAAATAAAATGAAATAATAATAATAATAATAACAATAATAATAATAATAATAATAATAATAATAATAATAATAATAATAATAATAATAATAATAATAATAATAATAATAATATTCAGGAGGATGGCCTATCAGTTATGTCAACTTAATCTTCAGGCTTGGTATCTTGATGATGGTACTATTGTTGGTGACACCCTTATGGTCGCCAAGGCCTTAAACATTATTCAGGAGGATGGTCTTGTGGTTTGATTATCCTCAATGTGGACAAGACTGTACTTTTCTGGCCTAGGGAGGATCCTCGAAATAGAGAGCCTGGAGTCTTCCCACCTAACATATCTCGCCCTCATGCTGGAGTGAAACTTCTCGGCGGGCCTATAAGTACCAATCATACCTTTTGTCGTGAATTTTCCATGAAGAGGGTTTCCAAAATTATTGAGCTCATAGCAGCTGTTATCAAACTCCATGACCCACAATGTGAACTTCTCCTTCTCCGCAATTGTGTAGGAGTGGGTAGGCTATCTTATGCATTGAGGACTTGTCCCTCAGACTCGTTCGGGGATGCACAGGTTCAATTTGATCTTGCTTTGCGTGCTTTCTTGGAAAAGATTGTCACGGCATCGAGACCCGGGTTTGGGGAGTGGTAATGAAGGCTAGCCATCCTCCCAATTAAAATGGGTGGCCTTGGTATCTACTTGGCAGGTGATGTTATTAATTATGCCTTCCTTGCTTCTCTTCTTCAAAATACCTCGCTCAAGCTAAGATCTTGGCTAATAGTGGTCTCTCTTCTCTGGGCCCCGCTTTTGATCGAGCCCTTGGTGCCTTTTGTGATTTATGTGGGTCCAATGCTTTGTCTCTCACTGATGGATCCGCTGCCCCCCATACGATGAAAAAGTTGGCAGGGGCTTATTTTAGTGTCGTTGAGAACAGCCTTGCGTCCACCTACATGCTCACCCCCAGGTAAGTTGCAATTCTTAGTTCCACCCAGGAACCACATGCTTAAGATTTCTTGCTTACAATCCCTATTTATGGCTTAGGCCAAAAGATGAATCCTTGTCAATATCGATATGTTCTATGTTATCGACTCTCCATTCCCTTGTTTGCCGAAGATAGCCTATGTCCGAGCTACAACACCGCTAAGATGGATAATAAATAGGGGGATCACGCAATTCATTGCTCTAGTGAGGTTGGTGTGAAGTTTCGACATAACTTGGTCGAGACGTGCTCGTTAATATTTGTTGCAGAGCTGGTGTTTCCGTCCGTTAGAAAGCACCTTTAGGGTTTCTATCGGAGGCGGGGAAAGACCTCAGGCCAGCGGATCTTCTTCTGTTTAACTGGCTACATGATAATGATGTTGGCGTGGATGTGACCGGAGGTTCGCCTTTTGCTAGTACAGGGGTCTCTTGATGGATTCGTGGCGCCTCTTTAGCCAATGTCGCAGAAAGAAAGAGGAAGAAATACGCGGCAAAATGCGAGGAGAATGGCTATAAATTCATCCCATTTGCTTTCTCCACCTTCGGAGGGTTAGGTGAAGACGCGCTTGACTTATTATCAAGGATTTGTTTGTTTTCTTTGAGCAACTCAAGTAGCACCAAATCTAAGCCCTACATCTTTCATAGACTAGCTTTTTGTATTCAAAAGGGTGTGGGTGCTCAACTTGTTGCTCGGCTCCCCACCAACTTCGTGTAAAAATTTCTTCTTATGAAATGAATTACCTTTTATAATAAATAATAATAATAATAATAATAATAATAATAATAATAATATTGATGATGGTGGGTCCATTAATGGCTATTGGCTCTTTAGGTTTTTTTATAGGTTTAGGTGTTTAGGTCTTGTGTTGGTGGACCGTTTGTGGCTTTACCCATAATTGTAAGATCTTGTTAAGCTTTGGTGTTTGTTTAGCCCGGATTAGTGATGGGCATAGGTCTTGGATCCTAATGCTTTAAACCCGACCCAATCCAACCCTAAATTAAAGGTTTAGATCCTCTAACTTTTGGATCCTATGGGTCGGGTTAGATGTCGGTCCATAACATTAGGGTCCATATTTTTTATCCAGATCCGACCCGTAGACCCATTTTCATCTTTTTTTTAAAATTATGTATTAGTTATTGTGTATAGTTTATTTATTTATTTAATTTGAAACTTTGTTATATATTGGAACATTACAAGACTTAGAACTTTATCAATTTGTATAATTTAATATGTGGTCGTTGTGACTATACTTAAAAAAATCAAAAGCTTGATGAATATTTAATTTTAAGTACTTAAATGTTGGAAAACTTCATATATTTGATCGCTTAGTATAAAGTATTAGAAGATCCCTTTTAGTTGAAATGTTATATAACTTTATACGAACAACGAAAATTGTGTAATATAATTTAAAAAAAATTTCAAAAAAAAAAATCTTTTGAACCCAGATCCAAACCCTAGGCCCGTCAAACTCTGCCTTAGGCCTTAGGGGACTCACTTTCCGATCCGGGTTCAATGAAGAAGGAGTTTGAGTGAACACCCGGTGAAATGGATTTAGGAAAGCACGTGCCATCCTCATCTTAATTAAGAAAGATCAGGCGAGATTTAGGGAAGAATAGGACCAGCTATTGAAAAATTGACGTTGGGTTTTGGTCTGGGTCTAAAATTTTCAGACCTTATGGATCGATCTGGGTCTCTGAGTCGGGGTCTGGGTCCAATAGAAAAATAGAGTCTGGATCTGGGTCTAACTAGTCCCGACCCAGATTCGACCCATGCTCATCCCTAGCATGTACAATCTAGTGAGGTCTTGGTGTCTTTAATGCCTCAAAACACTTTCTAGTGTAATGTTTCTGTTGAAGAGGCCCTCGCTTCTTATGTTTGTCAATGGCTTTTTTCTCCACGAGCTTTTATGTCGTCGACTTCATAAGATATCCCTTTAATCTTTTCGGAATAAAAATAACCAATTTTCAAAAATAATTATCATCAATAGTTCTCATCAACCATCAAATTACTAGTAATGAAAATTCATATAATGTAGAAAACTTAGAAAACAAGTTCGAAGTCTACTTGGCTTAAAAGAAACACTATCAAACACACCCCGATTATTATGATCTACATTTTAATCTTTGAAATTCTTAAATTCAAAAACTAATTTTTTATTAATCAATATAAGAAAGTAGACTCCCAATTAGGAGGACGTAACACCAATTGGGTAAATTCAATAAAAGCGCTCTACACGGATATAATAAAACAAGGTCTCTAAATTTGCTACCGTAAATAAGATCTCAGTCAAGTATACTTCGAGGGAAAGCTAGATTCTAACGGGGTTTGTACAATAAATATTCGGCAAGTCTTACTGACTACCACTTATTTCACAATCTAAGCACCCCACATGGACTAAAACGGAACTAAAACGAAAGGTTGATTGGAGTTCCGTCTAATAGAAGCATTTGTTCGTCTATCATAGTATCTTAGTCGACCAAATGATTTCGCTAATTGATATACTCTAGACTTCCCCGGGAAAGCAATATAATTATATTTAGAATAGGACACTGACTTGTCTAAGCCGAGTTCACCCCGTTGAACATTATGTGTAACAGACACAGTGGTTCCAGTATATAACTCACACTAATAATTATGTTTACAATAAATAATGCGAAAGTCTTAAATTTGAAATTGTTGAAATCCATTGAAATTTAAAATCGTTTAAAAATATAAGTTTAGAATATTACAATCAAGAGAATAACACATATTATTTTCTCAAAACCATAATAAAAGCATAAATACACCATGGTCATCAAAGTTTCCAATATGTAAAATAAAACGCGACTAAATCCTTGATAAAGAAAATAAATGTTGCGTCTTGGATTGAAACTTGAAGTTAACCCTTTCTGCAAAATACAGTCATCCATGATACGGATGACATCCGTTTGAATCGGAATCAACGCCTAACGCGAGTACAAACTCCTCAACAATGTAATATTATGACAATTATAATATATTCACAAGATATGCAAAGTACATTTCAAAACTTGATTTAAAGTTCCTGGTTCTCGTTTCTCATTTTTAGTTATGGAATACTTTTAACAATTTTTCACAATCATTACATGAATGTAAATAAATATCTTTGCTACAGTCACCTACACTTGGTAACTATAAGGTTCATCCAATGGAATGGACATACTTAGATTCGAAATTACATTTACACAATATACATAATAATGACTTTCTGATATATGTAAGGTTCTGGTCAGAGGAGGAACATATTCCAAACTCTAATTGTGATGGGAGCCGTCGCTCCACCAATTTTTATGCTCAAGCTTCTACAGGATAGGACTCTCTCTGTCCCCCTGTCTAACCCCGCATTTCTACTTGCCAGGAAACACGGGCGTCGGATTACACGTCGGCCTGTGGTTCGACATTTCCTTACTATTAGAGTCATTCATCCAAGTACACATAAATTCAAAAAAAAAATTCCATGTTATCCACTTCAAATTGCTATAAGTCGACCCTAGTCTAGTCAAACTCCAAGTCAACATCCTCTTAGGGAAAAGTCAACATATTTGTTAATTTAATAATTAGAAAATTATCAATAAATAAAATTTCACAAATTATAACAAGGCTCTAGAGACTATATAAGTTCTCTACAAGAGAAACTATATAAGTTCTCTACAAGACTATACAAACTTGTAAAACTAAAGGAAGATATTTCATAATATTTATTAAGGAATTTCCACTGATTAAACATGTAAATTAATTAAAAATTCATAATAACCAATAAAAATATTCTAAAAATATATTAGAGGTCCAAAAGCTACATGAAGTTAATTTTAGATCATAAAGTTAAAGAAAAACAAGCCTATGAATTCTAACTAAATTGTTTGGCCAATCACTAGTGGAAAAAATCTCATTTGCTGCTTCTCATTTGCTGCGGTTTTTGTTTATTCGCAGCAATAAATCGGAAAAAGGAATTATAAAAAAAAAGAACACTTAATTGCTGCGGTTTTTGATTGTGACCGCAGCAAATAATCATTAAAAATGCTTAATTGCTGCGGTTATGTATAGTGCCCGCAGCAAATAACTTTACAGCAAATAACTACAGCTAAATAACAAATGGAAAGCATCTATTGCTGCGGTTTTCTTCCTTGACCGCAGCAAATATCCCTTGTTTATTTAATTTTTTTTTTTAAAACCCGCCTTTTTATTATAACGTTTCATTCTCTTGTCTTATCTTCATCGAAAACTGCATACACACTGTACCATTGTCTTCTTCAACTTCTTCTTCTTCAAGTTCCATTCCTCTTCAATTTCGCATACACGAAAAACCCACACGGTTCTTCAAGTTCGTAAATTACATTCTTCTTCAACTTCCTTCTTCTTGTTCAAGTAAGTTCTTTAAACCTATTTCAATATAAAAGAATTAGAAAAAAAATAGAAAACATTAATTGCTGCGGTTTTGTGTTTGACTGCAGAAAAAACCCGCATTTAATTGGTCTCCACGTGTCGTGCAAGGTGGTCTGGTCACTAGTTTGATGCTGTCAATTTCGCGTTTTTATTTGTCAATTTCGCGCGTAAAGTAAATCAAACATGGTTTGTTATGCACGAAACTTGGCACACAACACTATTTGGCATATATTATTGTGTTGAAATGGTTAGACTTGATAATAATAGTCATATGCTAGAAATTAGAAGTTAAGTTGCGATTTTATCCGTTTTTAAGCGTTTTTGTCAATTCCGCGCGTAAAGTAGCTCAAACATGGTTTGTTATGCACGAAGCTTGGCACACAACACTATTTGGCATATATTATTGTGTTGAAATGGTTATACTTGATAATAATAGTCATATGCTAGAAATTAGAAGTTAAGTTGCGATTTTATCCGTTTTTAAGCGTTTTTGTCAATTCCGCGCGTAAAGTAGCTCAAACTTTGTTTGTTTTGCACGAAACTTGGCACACAACACTATTTGGTATATATTATTGTGTAGAAGTTGTTAGAATTGAAAATCATAGTCATATTCTAGAATTTATGTGTTAAGTTGCGATTTTATGCGTTTTTAACCGTTTTTGACACTAACTTCTATTTTCTCTTAGTGCTTTCAACAACCTCCTTCTTCCGTTGACTGCGGCTACTACGCGCTGAAGTTTATGGACGATATTATAAATTCCGTGAAGGAATTTGGAGTCGAAAATATAGATGCCGTAAGTATTTGTTACGTTCTTAATTAAATATATTATTGGTAAAATCTAAATGCATGTTTCTATATTAATAGCTTTTATTTTAATATTATAATATAGGTTTTAAACGACATTCCGAGGGAAACACGTGCTTTGAGAAGTGAAGAGATGAATTAAAAGACAAGATTGCCGTGTATCTTGCTAATATTTGTCCTTGATTAATTGTAATTAGTATATATATTGATTATTTTTTATAGTTTATTAATGTATATATATATATATATATATATATATATATATATATATATATATATATATATATATATATATATATATATATATATATATATATATGTACGTACATATTATATTATATATATATACGAGCGAGAGTTTATTATTACAAAGAGATTAATGTTGATTATCTGTGATTATCATTGGATTAATCACTGTTATTACATTGTAATATTATTGCATTATTATAAGGATTAAACGGAAAAAGAAAAAAAAAAAAAAAAAGAGACTTATTGCTGCGGTTCGAGACCTGACCGCAGCAAATAAACCTTCACTTATTGCTGCGGTTTTGCCCCCTGCCCGCAGCAAATAATGCTTCACTTTTTGCTGCGGTTTTTGCCCATAACCGCAGCAAATAACACCACTTATTGTTGCGGTTTTTAACCGCAGCATTTAAATTAGGACATTTGCTGCTATCACTATTGCTGGGGGCCAAAACCGCAGCAAATAATGGCAAAAAAACCGCAGCAAACAAGGTTTTTTCCACTAGTGAATTTACCGATAAACCGACATAAAGTTACTAATGTCCTCAAATGTCCACGAAAAAGTTATCCAAGGGTTCGCATATGATCCTACTGTATATGGGAGTGTCTCATAAAAATTTCAAGTCCAAAATAGTCCATTTAGTATTTATTTCATATTTGATCAATTTTGAATTTACCGTTTTTATTTAAAATGCACAAGGGTCCGTAGATGGTCATATAAAATTATCTAATAATCAAATTTCAAACCTACTTCCCATACAAGAGTCTCATAAAAATTATAGCTTGAAATAACTTCAATTAGTAATTATTTCATATTTTAGCATTCTACGTTTTATCGGTAAGTAGTAAAACACTTAGTAAACATTAATAGAAAAATAACAAAAGTTTATATTATGGTTCAAACTCGTAGGAAACATAATAAGATGATTTTATAAATTGTTTTATCCATTAAGATTATATTTAACCCCCTATTATATATTATAACATATTTTATTACTTAAAACTCCATAAATAACCATTTTAATGAAATAACTTTAAGCAAATGAACCTAAATGATTTTTAAACTTTTATCTACTGTGAAGTTCATATAAAATATATTCCTAAAGTTACTAAGCTCACACAAAACTTATTCACAACAAGAACTTCACAAAAATATCATAAAACACCGTTTTTACGCATTTTTACATAATAGAAATTCATAAAATTTACATGCATGAATATTAAAGTGAAATACACATAATCAAACATATATCTCTCAATAATATCATATAAATGAAAATTTTTCAAATTTATATATTTTTCTTTTGTGACTTTAACTTAATACCGATTTTCAGATAATAATCACAATACTTGAAAATTTATAACATAAACATATAAATAACATTTCTAACATTAATATATATAAAAATATCATAAGTTTTCAATTTAAAACATGCATATACTTAAATCTTATGAGAAACACTTTATTTTTACTTTTAACACAAAAAATATGTTATTCTTACTTTAAGTGAACATGCATATATCATTTCTGGAGGAATATAAGGTCGTGTAAGGTACCTATAGAAAGCTTAGAATGTTAGGAAAAGTTTTCAAGTGGTAGCACTCAATTATATGGGGTATAGCTTAGATAAATTTGGGTATCTTTCAGACCCTGCAAAACTGTCACTGAACCTGACCTTTATACAAATCTACACTCTTGTCTTTAGTTATACCACAAATTACCTCAATCTAATGGTTTGGTATCTTCAATAACATGCATGTGGATGATATGGTAAAGATGACGTCAAAATATACTCATTTATGATTTTAAAATGATTTTAGAAGTCACTTAATAGTTTCAAGCAAAATTCTGAAATCCTTGTTTTTAGGAAATGATATATTTTCTTTAAAACTAATATAAAACCATAACTAAAACTTATTTTTAAATACCAAAAAGACTAAAATATCATTATAAAATTTTTTTTTTAATTATTTCTATTTAGATAAAAAAAATATTTTTTTTAGATTCAAATATAAGTACTTTTATTAAAGAACTTAAAAAAAGCTTTTGTCAATACAGTTTGTGAAGCCATTTGCTAATAATAAACCAAATTAATATATTTATCAAATAAACCAAGTTTAGAAGGAAATTTATGTTATTATAGTAAATCAAATTAACTTTTTTAAAATTAAGTACATTGAAATCTTTATTTTTAATATAATAATAACATTTAACCAAACAAGACTTAGTTTATTCAAACTTAAAAGTTTTATAAATTAAACTGTCATTATGTTTGGCACTTAAGGATAAATAACTAGATAAGTTACTAGCACTAATCCATACTCAAGACTATTTAAGCTAAGATTAAAAGAGGTTTAAAAATAGGACTATTACATATGGCAGCAAAATAGTGTCCTCCAAGGACAAATCAGAATCTCCCATTTTTCATGTTGATTTGGTGTTGCTATTTGTTAAGGCATCCTGCATCCATAAGAGTCTCCATTTTTCTTGTTCTTTGGCTTGTCCAGGCATAGATTATTCCAACTTCAATTCTTCAAAAGCTTATACACGTGTCAAAATAAGGCTACCATGGAGAGAAGTAGAAAGATCGAACGGAAAGAGATGACATTAGTATAGAAGAGAGGATGAGGGTGTGTCTTCATTGTTGTACAGCTTTCTGTTTCAAACCCCAAAACCAAAACTACAAAAAGAACCAAATCCACAAACTCCACACTTAAAAACAGCCCAAAAAACTCCATTAACAAACTCCAACAATCAAAACGAATAACCAAAAAAACATCAACAATCAATTCTCCAAATTCGAGCACCGACAACAAAAAATTGCAAAACGCAATCAAGATTCATGAAAAACAAGGTAGTGCAATGACTACACTTCAACAAAGAGAAATCACTTTAATTTCTCAATCAAATGAGTTATACCCTCAAAACTTGAAAAAAAAAAAAAATCAATCAATAGCAACTATAATTGCTTCTTCAAAAATGTCTGAATCTGTAGCCACACAAATATCAACAAAGTGTGAATTTATAGTCACACAAACATCAACATAGAGTGAATCTGTAGTCACACAAACAATTCATCAAGCATCTTATGTGCATGAATGAAAAATGGATAAAAATCCTAAAAATCAAAATAATTCAATTTGAATTGAAAATTACGGCAATTAGTAGGGAAAACATTCTACGTAATTGCAATAACAAAGAACTAAAAAAGATTCAATCAAACTCATAAGAAATTGAGGTAAAACCTCCAATTCTTGTGAAAAAACTGTGATACCCCAGATTAAGCTTAAAAAAGATTGATAGACTGCACATATCAACAAGGTGCATCTTCTTTTCATGGATCCCATTTGCTAAGAACTTTACAGTTAAGCGTGTTTGGTGGGGAGTAATCTTAGAATGGGTAACCTCCTGAGAAGTTTTTCCGCGCGCACGAGTGAGGTCAAAGCACGCTGAAAAGACTTGTGTTGGTTTATAAGGCCAGTCTACAGTCTCCATGAGTAGTCACCAGTCGTCCGTTGGGCCTAGGTGTTACAGAAACCCTCAAAACAAAAATCATCAATTCACCCTCAAACTACATCAATCAACCACAAAAAAATATTCTACTTTCAAATTGTAAATAAGAGCAAAAACAATCTTGAATGATACCAAAGAATTGAGATGAAAAAATTGAAAAATCTCGTAAAAAATCTCAAATGAAATTCAACAATTTGAGTTGAAATCTATATCAATGAATAGGAAAGATGAAGATTAATGTGTGTTAAAAATATAATCAGATTTGTGAAACAAAAAACAACAAATCAATTTTTTTGTGAAATATGAACAGAGAAAAATAAAATTAAAAATAATTGAGCAGCGTTTAATTGAGAGAATCTCAACCTCACTCTGATACCATGTTAAATTTGGTGTAGAGTATTTGCATGTTCAGCCATGGAAGATGGCTTAAGTAAGAAATTTGATATTGAGCAAGAAGAAGGAAGTAATCTTTATTATCTTATGAAAGTCAAATGAATAGTACTCCCTCCGAACCAATTTAGATATTCCATTTGTTTGGGTACGGTTATTAAAGATGGTGTGAGGTCCATTAAAAAGGGTAAGTAGTAAAGGGTAAGTAGTAAAGGGTAAATAGTAAAGGGTAGTTGGGTAAGTAAGGTATATAAGGGTATATTCGTAATTACTTGTGTGAACTAAGAATATTTAGGTAAAAAAAGATTGACAAAAATAAAAACGGGACAACTAAAAAGACTTTGCCAAATAAGAAAATGGGACAACTAAATTGGTTCGGAGTATAATAGAGTTTTGTTTATATTGAAAAGGACAAGAAAGTAAAAAGAGAAAGAAGAGAATAACAAACACCTATGACGTGTACAATTTATCTAACAAACTTTATTACTAATGAGCAATTTGTTATTATTGCTTAACAACAAGAATTCATCATTACAAATCAAGATTTAAACTGATCTCATTGATTATATTGACAATTTAAAACATTCGTGGTAGCCAACACAATCAGCTGTACCCAATATAAAATAACATTTCCAAATAAGTATTAATTGCACAATATTACTTGGTTGAAAATAACCGAAATTTTTAAAGAGCTCCATTTTCTTTTTTTAAAAGGGAAGACTGTGAAACAATATTTTGTATATCTATTACAAATAAATAATACTTTATCTGGTTATTAAATAGTTGCTACATTTTTATTTTTCACGTTATTCAATGCACAATATTAATCTTTAACATTTTTAATTTCATATAATACAAAATTCTAAAAAGTTAATATTATGAAAATATGCATTAAGATGAATCAAACAAAATTCCATTTGACTATGTTTTATATTGTTCATGGAGAAATATATACCAAATAAGATCAGTTGATAAACAGTAGTTGCTACAATCCAGAGGAAGTAACGACGAAGAGTGGCCTACTTAAAAATAATAAACAAAATTTATTGTTATCATGGTTATCAGAACCTCGATCCTGATATATGATTTTATGTTCCTACAATTCAAAAATAAGCGACCGATCTAGAACCTGGATAAGATCTTAATGTTAGTTCAATCGTGCAATCCCAAAATTTAGGTGGCGGATCATAACACAATTTTACATTTTTACGATCTAACAATATCCGATTCTACAACGGGTGTTTCAATCATAAAATATTTTCATATAATCCAAAATTTTCACTTATGTATAAATATATCATCATCATCATACCCAATATCCCGCTCAAAGGCAAAGTCTAAGTGAGAGAAGGTGACAAACAATCCATACATGTACTCCCTTTAAGAGAGGACTAGAGGAAAGTGGTCTATTTTACCTCCAAAAAATAATATGAAATACCACTATAAAATTCAAGTTTTTCTTGATTAATAGTTTAAAAATAATTATTAAAAGTATTCTTTTTCAAAACGTAATAGATGAAATCAAATATGTTTTGACTTATACTTTAAAACTTAAAAAAGAGCAATTATAATTGCTAATCAGTAATCCGAAGCAAGTTAATGCATATATGTTGGATAACACAATCTTAAGATCCGATTCTACCGATTTCGATCCTACCCCTTTAACGATCATATGTAGAATCCCGATTCTAATTACCTTGATTGTTATAAAATGAATCAATGAGACGTTTGCTTATTGGTATTAAATTGTGGTCATAGAATTAAATAAAATTTTCATTTTCATAAAATTAATCATGTCATTTTCATGATAATTAATGGATCATAGAGACTAGAGCTCTCACCCTCAAAACATGTGTTACTCATCATATATTTCATTGTCATATTTCAATGAAAATAGATTTTGTGATGGGAAAATAATGATTAATAGGAAAATCATAATCACAAACCTTGTTAAGCAATTTTTCTAGTTAAATTAAATCAACATTTTTGTTCCTATTTCCATTTAGGAATACCAATTATCAACTACTAAATGAGCTTTTTTATTCCATTGCACATTTGCATTAATAAGTTAGAAAAACTATTGAGAAAATAAGTATTTAATCCCATTCTTAATAATTAATCAACGTTGATTCCTCTACGTTAAATGAACATCTAAATGTTGAAGTTATTAAATTAAAATTACTATGAAATTGCAATAAAACTACAAGAGAACACAAGTTTCTAAAACGTAGCCATTCATTGTGAAAATTGAAACTGTTACATTTAATAATCAAAGTAATGAAATCTTCATAGGGACATTAAATTTTAGAAAATATTACTAATAATTTAGTTATATTTTAATTTTAAAAAACATAAATTATAAATAATTTTAAAAAATATAATATGCATAATGCACATGGGCGTATCTAGACCCGGGCTAGCATGGGCCATGACTAGGGTCATGAAAAATAAAGTAGTATGTTAAACTAATTTTCAGTGTTCGAACCCAGGCCACGACCTTCTATGACAAAGGCGTCTCCAGCTAATTTTACGCCATGCCAAATCATTTTCTTTGATACTTATTACATTATTTAGTACTTTGCTTAGTTACATGATGATTGATGGGTCATATAATATTAGCTCATATAATAAATTTTTTCTAAATTTACACATGTGTAAATATATATATATATATATATATATATATATATATATATATATATATATATATATATATATATATATATATATATATATATATATATATGACACTTCAAAATAATTTTATAAAATTCTCTTATTATTGTTCCAACAAACAAATATCATATGGCATTCTTATATATGAGGACATAGGAGTATTATTTTCTAGTCTAATGATATATAATGATATGATGTAACTTAAGTTGACATTAGAGGATATATCACGATTTGACAAATGACAATAAATAATTTAACAAGTTTGAAATTGCTTTTATAGTGAAATATTATAATCAGAGCCGAATCTAAAACAAAATCAAATAATGTCAATAATATTTTAAAAATAAGCTTAATAATATACATATACATATACATATACATATATATATATATATATATATATATATATATATATATATATATATATATATATATATATATATAAAAGAAAAAATATCATTATTAATAACAACTACTCACCAACCAAAACGTATTATATTATTGAAATAAAAGTCATAACGTATTATTATTGAAATAAAGTCATACACTGATACAGCATGCATAACAGACAAGTAATTAAAAAATGAACTTGAGAAACGCAAGTAATTAATTAATAAACTAATTATTTGCTTTATTTTCAATAATACTTTGTTGAGATAGCCTGGACTGAATTGGCTTTAGAATAACTTCTATATATAATCAGAGCCTATCGCTAATTTTGTTAAGGGGTACGTAAATAATAATAATAACCCTTAAATTGTAAGACTTAATTACAATTAGTGGAAGAAAGAAAATGAATAATCAAGTTCAAACAAAGAAACTTGACGCCTCTAAAACTTCTAATATCAAGGCTCCCATGCCGATTAGGGCCACAAAGCAGGAACTATTAATTACTACTACTGTAAGTACTTTTTTATATATAATTTATATTTATAAATAAATCTGCAGGTGTTTAATTGATTGATTTTTGTCTTTAATTTGTGGGTTGGTCAAATTTCAAAAAATTTATTTGAAAAATCACTTTTAAACTGTAAGCTAAAGATAGGCTATATTATGGACAATTTTCTGCATTAGCTTTTGGTTTTTTTTTTATCCATTTTTGATTTAGAAACGGCTAATAATCAATAATTAATTTATCGTCGAATACCATCTTGAGGAAGTACTCCAATCCTCTTAGTTTAGCTGAAGAATTATATAAGGGAGATAGAATATATAATTGATTAGGATTAAAGCAATATATAATATTCCTTCCGAACGAATTTAGTTGTCCCATTTCTTTATTTGGCAAAGTCTTTTTAGTTGTCCTATTTCTATTTTTGTCAATCTTTTTTTACCTAAATATTCTTAGTTCACACAAGTAATTACGAATTAAGAATATACCCTTATATACCTTACTTACCCAACTATCCTTTACTACTTACCCTTTACTACTTACCCTTTTTAATGGACACCACACCATCCTTAATAACTATGCCCAAGCAAATGGGACATCTAAATTGATTCGGAGGGAGTAATATATATGATGACATAAAGAAAATGAATGAGTTTTTGGATTGGATAATGAGACAAGAATGAGTTTCTATGTTGCAAAATAAAAAATAAAAAAAAAACCCAAAATGACAAGTGTTTGTGTTTCATAATAAAAGAATAGGGAGGTGTAGTACACTTAGCATAAATGAACATACCATGAGACATAGGGTTTGCGACTCCACCATTATTCTAAAAAAATACTCTAATATTTCTAAACTTTAAAATATCGGAGTTGATTAAATACTAAACTCTTAATTAATTTATTTTATCGTTGCAGGTTGAAGTGTACAGTGAAAGTGCATCAAGGGAATTGAAAGTAACGAAACCAACTAAATCAACCATCAAATCAGGGAGGGCTGGCCAAGTTCACAGCTCCCAAACTTAAAAGTTGATGAACATTAACTTCATGTTCATGTTCGTTGGATTTTGCTTCATTGGTTTTCTATTTTTTAAAATAAAATATATTATATATTACTCTTTTGTCTTAATAAGATTACTATACTACGTATATTAATGTAAGAGCTTTTGAGATCGATCATATAATAATCTCGATAGAACAGAGTAATATATACTTTGTTTTCCTTTTGTAATAAACTAATTATGTATTATAAAACGTGTTCGTATATATGTATATATTCTATGATTTTAAAAAAATTACATTATTCAATGTGATGCTACGTGATGTGCACTAGAAGAAACGTGACCATATGACACATGACAAAAGAAACAATAATAAAACAGTAATCAATAATAAGGTGAGAAAAACATGATGAATCGTCACTATAAAATGTATATCACAAGCTCTGAATGAAAAAATTTCTCATAATGATCAACTTTAAAGACGTGCCCATAGTGTGCCTCTACCTAGAGAACAACACTCCTCTTGCAGCTCATCCAAGGCGCCCAAAGGGAATATACTTTTTCAGCTCCGTTTTTTAATGAAGTTTTTATAAGAATATTTGTGGAAATTAAAAAAAATAGAATCTTATAAAAAGTGAATAAACTATTATTTTATTGAATATATAATAAATTTAATGGTGGAAAAGGGAAGATTATAAATAATATAAAAATATTAAAAAAATATTAGTGGAAAAAAATATAAAGACCACAACTAGTAAAAGAATATTTTTATAATATTAGAGGAAAATATATAGGATCAAAATATTATTAAAATATTAAATGAAAATGAAAAGTATTATTATAGTCTAAAATTTAGGATATAAATAAAAAAATTTGTCGTAGGAAGAACAAATATAACCCCAAAAATAACAAATTGGAAGAAATATTTCATAAGAATCAGTATTCAACAAGTCCAACCAACGTTTGTATTTGTTAGATAGAATTAACTTGGTAAAGAAATCAAAACGATTGTCAGTAATCCCTGTAGTTGGACCTCTCTTAAACAAAAGAAAAGACTAAGATGAGCACAATGCAGGTGCTACATATGTTTGTTAGAAATGCTCAAATCGTTTAATGTAACTAAGTAACTATATAACGAGATGTTAATTTAGTTTACATTGAACAACGTTTATGTTTTATTAGAGACCAATAAATGTCATTGGACTGTTATTTGATAATTGTCCAAGCTTAATGTCACTATCCCTATTGGGTCATGCTGTATAAATGTGTGAGATCATTTTGTTGGTGGACTATACTAGAGGAACTTCATTTGCGGTTCTTGTCTCGTGGTATTTTGCTAGTACATTCACGCTACGAAGGTATAAATTTTTCATCCCAATATTTACTTGTTTCATTTCATATCAATAATCAGATCTTGAAGAGATTTTAATTTCCTATATGTTAAAAGTTAACAGTATTAAAATCCTACTGACAATCTTATGTTTCACTCTCGCATAAAGCATGGTCTCAGAAAATGAATTTATTTTATGATAATCTGTTATATTACCAAAACGAAATTAAGTGATTGACCATTACATATTCTTTCGGTCTTTTAAGAGCTAATGTACATGCATGCTTTATAGAATAAAATTTTTTTATAGCACTTAGGGCCATTGAAAATGTAAATATCAAACATTAATTACATTAACTAATGCATAAATATTTAATATTTTACTTTATTATTATTTTAAATCATATATTAATGCATAAACATTAATTACACCATAAAAAAATGAGTACACACTTTCGGTCTCATCAACTTCAATAATTCAATAATAAACTTTTTGTAGTGTTTAGTAGAGAATTGGAGTAATTGGAGTAAGTATTAATTTTGCCAAATTAAATCATAAATTCAATTCTCACTACCATTCTCTTTTTTTAATCAGTTTTAAATAGAAAAATAAAATTTAAATAAAAACTGAAAAAACTTATATCCTCCGTATTTTTTCTTCTCGTTTACTTTTTGCATAATTTTCAAAGTAAATTTTGAGTCACAATATCGCTTAATACGTATAACAAAAAAAATATAAAAACAACATAATAAAAAAGTATACATCAAAACGAATCTAACGAGATTTTACATGAATATATTTTATCTTCTAAATATATCTCAAGATTATTAATTAAATTTCTCTCTTTTTAAGATTTAATATTTTAAACGGAAAGAATATTAAAAATAGAGGGAGTAATTATGTTGACACTAACCAGGTTGGATGGACATAAAATATTAGATAAATTAGTGGGATTAGATCAAAACAAATCTTTTGTCAAAGATAAGTTGAATGCATATCCAACGACTGAAATCAGGACACCACATTTTCATTAGTGTTGTTAACATCAAAATTTAACTTTAAACGTACATGGCTGCATTGATAAATCCAAAAAAAATAATATAAAATCACAAATCATTGAATGAACAAGGATTTTATTCCCTTGTTACTTTCCAAAAATTTTAAATGATTGACCATAAAAATTTTAAATTAATACAAGAATTTGTAATCACCATAAAACCTTCATTTAGTAATTATAAATTCTTGTGTTAACTAAAATTCATATGGTCAACCAACAATATTGATTAATTTCTAAGACATCATTAAACTCTTGTGCATCATAAATATAGCTATTTATGAAAAAAAAAATATTGTAATTGGGAATAAATTTTATAACTTTCATTATGTACAATACTTACTATTATATCTTTTTGGAAACAAATATAGCTATGAAGCGAGAGATGGAGTTTGAAATTAGGTTTTGGTCTATTGTGATGGAACCTAAAAAATAATTACGAGGTGCAAATGGTTCTTTGAGAAGTACAAACCATCAAAGGAAGGTGGTCTTATCAACAAAGTAAGAACCTTTTATGAGGTTTTCTTTCTAGTGGTGAACTAATTTTCAACTAAAGCCTATTAGCTTTAGCAGCGAAGGACTTGGAATAGCACCAATTGGGAATGCAAATAATTTTTATCCATTAGGAATTGGTGTAAGAAATCTATAGAAAGCAATCAGATGGTTTTGAGATTGTGGGTAAAGAAGATCTTGGAAAAGTATCTTTATGGCTTGAAGCAATCTCTATGACATTGGTATCAAGGTTTGAATCCTTTAGGTGTCATATGATTTGCAGGAAGTTCTTATGGTAGTTATGTCTACATGAAGAGTAATTGTTCTTGATTTATCTCATGTCATATGTGGAGGTAAGGATGGTCACGGGTCCAGGACCCTGCTGGATCCGCCCATTTTTTAAGGGTTTGAGTCTTATTTTTTTATACCCATCGAATCCGGGTTGGATTTGGATCAAGAAAATATTTGACAGGTCGAGGTCCGGGTCTCAAGGTGCAGACTCAAACCTGAACCCAGACCCAACCTCGAGACCCAGATCCTAGACCCGCCCCTCAGATCCGGACTCGGACCTTATACAATTAAATATTTGTTTACTTCTTAGTAATTATTTTGTATTTGAATTTCATGGACTCGAAGAAGTATTTGTAATACGATAATAAGTTGCTTACAAAAATACAAAAAGACTCACAAAAGGTTCAATTTTGACAATCAAAGAGACTTTGTTTAAGACCCAATAAAGACCCATCAAGGACCTAGACCCGTCAGATCCTGAGGGTCTGGGTCTGAAAAATTTTGAACCCTTAAGGTCCGAATCCGAATCTGGATCTATAGAAAATAAAATTAATCCCTCCCTCTCCCAATCCAACACTAGTAAAGTAGTCTAGCATATACTTGGAGTTGTCTAAGGTACAATTTTTTTTAATACGAAAATTAGGGGGTTTTTTTGGGTAATCTTCATTATTTGTTTTAAATGCAGCGCATTACTTGTGGAATCACTACTTATTTAGTTCAATTTAAGCTGATTAAGGTACTGTATTAATTACTTTTTACTTATTTATTCATTTTTTAAATTATGGTTCATTAACTTTAGTTTGTTGTTGTGGATAATATATTGAATTTAATTGGTGATTTTTTTACTTAGTTATTTCATCACAACTTATTTGAATTGATAATAACGTACTTAGTTACTTGTTGATTATATTGATTTAGTTTATGTAAATGTAGGGAGTTAATTATGTATGTTGATTTTGTTTTGTAAATTGATTATATGTAATTAATTGATTTAGTTTAAATAGCTATATAAATGTAGTTAATTAATTATGTATATTCGTGAACGTACTCGGTGATGAAGTTGATTTTGTATGTATTCATGTAGAAATGGCATCATTTCGTGTGACTATTGCATGTTTTTGGAATGGTTCCATTCGTACAAGTGGTAACAAGGTTACGTATGTTGGGGGTAAACGTAAATTGTTTGCATGCAATTCGATCATGGATTTGAATGAGTTTAAGCTTCTTGTACGTTCTAAGATTGGAATTGACACCACACGAAGTACAGTTAATTTAAGTTTTAAATACGACATGAGTGGTCAATTGTTAGCTTTTCCTATTGAGCATGATGATTCTATAGATGTTATCTGGGAGCATTCAAAGGCTACATCTATTCCCTCTTTGGAGTTATACGTAGAAGTGGTACCCCTAGGCAATCAAGTAGTGAATGTTACTTCTAATCCTTCTCCTACGCCTATGCCTATTTTAACTCAAGAAACTCAAAAAATCCCTTTGTTTCGTCCCTATCTTCTACTTCTTCCGAACCCCCTCAAACTCAAGTCCCAAATGATGAGACTGTTAATTTAGGAGAAAGTACTGAGTTGGTACCTTAGGATGATGATAATGAGAGTAATGAGCTTGTTGATGATCCTTTTGAGGATAATGTGGATGTGAATGTGGATGTGGATGAGGATGAGGATGCCCTAGCTAATGACATGACCCTAGGCAACATTCCTACAATCGTTGCTCCTACACCTAGGGATGCAAACGGGGCGGGGCGGGGCGGGTATTGGAATTACCATCCCCATCCCCATCCCCATCCCCATCTGTTAATGCAATCCCCATCCCCATCCCCATCCCCGCGGCGGGTATAATTTTTTTCCCCGTCCCCGCCCCGATGGGTTTGTATCTAAAACCATCCCCGCCCCACTACCCATCTGGGTATTCATCCCCGTGTAATACCCATTTTTCCCGCCCCACCACCTGTTAAATCCCCGCTTAATACCCATCTGTGCCACATATTTATATTCAATCATTTTATAAAACTAATAACATTATTACATAAATATCAATAACTAGTTAAAGTACCAATCGACTCATCATTAACAACTTTGAACTCTTTTAACCATTTTTATGAAGACAAATGCGAGTCCGGACGAATAAGATATTGCATTTACAGAACAGGAAAGAAAACAGAAACTAGCAAAAGACTTAAAAATATTTTGAGGCGGGTAACACCTAAAACCCATCCCCACCCCCATCCCCGCGGTGGGCATGAATTTTATACCCGTACCCGCCCCATGACCCATCAAACCGGGACCCATCCCCTCTCCGATGGGGCGGGTCTCCTATTAGACCGCCCCGCCTGCATCCCTACCTACACCTTATGCCCTATGTCCACCTCTGGATGAATATGTAGAGGACAACTGTTGGAGGACTTGGGTTTGTGATACCACCTACACCGAAGATGGGGAGTTTGAAAAGGGTATGATATTTGATAGTAAGGAAGCTTTGTTGGAAGCTTTGTTGGAAGCTGTTAGAGTCTATCATATTCGTAGGAATGTAGAGTATAGAATAAAGATTTTCAACCAAACTTCTTTATCATGGAAGTGTAAGAGGGAATGTTCTTGAAAACTAAGGGATAGGCTAAATCCTTATTCAACCTCATGGTTAATTTCAAAGTACAATGGATCACATGAGAATTGTGTGTTGGGTAGTGACACTGTGTCAATTAGACATATTCACTTGACATCCTCTGTGATTAACAATGTGAGAATTGTGTTTCCAAAGTCCCTTTGATATTATAGTCCTTACTTTTTTATATTATGTTTTCTTCACGATTAAAGATTTGTTTGTACATAAACAATGAGCTTATATTTTAGGGCTAAATACACCCAAAAAAGGCCCATTAGACTAAACCTAAAGCATTATAAAAATACACCCTCTTGGGGTAAGTAAAAGGATCTCTTTTAATTTGATTTTTGTCTTTCTAGGACAAGTTAGACTCTCTCTCTAAAATACTACTACATCATATAATATTTGGGATATTAACTTAGGCGTTTTAGAGGCACCGCCCCCAAATGCCACTCACAGTGTTTTTGGTGTTATTTTATAGGATTTCCATAATTTTTCGACTAACCATCATTTAACCACCTAAAAATACCATTTTCTTTTAATTGTTTCCTATTAGAACACCATTGATTGCCAACAATTCAAGATTAATTGTTTAGCCTTATATATTCTCTTCAAAGCATACTACTATGCTAATGTAACCACTATAAATCAATCTCTTCCTTTCACTTTCACTTTCCCATTTCCCTTTCATAAAAAATAATGGAAGTTACTAAATGTCACCGCCCTTTTCATTTTATCGCCACCCCCTTTCAAATGAAATTACGAATTTGCCCCTGATTTTTAAAAAATTATAATTTTGCCACTCTCTACATATTTCTTATTTATAATATTAATAATAATAATAATAATATCAATAACAACAATAATAATAATAATTAACTTTTTATATTCTTCAAAAAGAATGTAAATAAAATTAATAATAATAACAGTAATAATAATAATAATAATGATAACAACAATAATAAAATTAAAAATAGTTATTATTATTCAAAAACAAAAAAAAAAACTGAATCGCCCAGAACCGGGCGATTGGACCCCGGTTCAATCGCCAAAAAAGTGGAGATTGAACCGGGGTCCAATCGCCCGGTTCTGGGCAATTCTTTTTTTTTTTTTTGGAAAATTTATATCAATAATAATAATAATAATAATAATAATAATAATAATAATAACAACAACAACAATAATAATATAATAATAATATTAATAAACAACAATAATAATTCATTTATTATTATTATTATTATTATTATTATAAATAAGAAATTTGTAGGGAGTGACAAAATTGTAATTTTTTAAAAATTAGGAGCAAATTCATAATTTTATTTGGTAAAGGATGACGATAAAATGAAAAGAGTGGCGAAATTTAAGGATTGAGAAAATAATTTGGTCATAGATCAAACTTTTTTCTAGTCATACACCCTTACTATAAAAAAAAGAAATTGGTAAAATTTTCGATAGATGATGACTTTTTAGACATTAAAAAATTAGTCACACACTCTCATAATGATTTATATATTGAACAAGGCAGAAAAGTGGGGGCAGCTCCAGCAAACTTGCACACCATAAATAAAGACATGCAAACCCAGCAACAAAGTTCAAATAAATACCACCCATTTATTTTAGAAAATGAAGTTGTACAACTTTCTTCCTCAAACCATGAAACCATTAAAGAAGTTTCTTGACTTTGGTTGTTTTTCATCACCAAATACCATTAATGAATCTGCTCAACCTGACACACATATCAACATCACTGTTAGTATTCCTCTTCTTATTTCTTTACCTTTTTGTATGCATTTTTATTATAAGCAGATCGGTATTACATTATCCGCTGATGTCAACTATTTTAAAATGTTGGATGTTTTGTTTGCTTTTAAGCAAGTTAAAAAAACTAGTTGTTTGTGGAAATATTTGATAAATTTAAATATTAATTGTTATTTGTTTATCAGAGAAGATGTGAGCTAACAAGTCAAAAATCAACCCAAAAAACTAATTGGAGCAATTTTTATTTTGGTTTAAAAGACAGCTTTTCAACTGATTTAAAAGCCATTATATATTTTTTTGACTGTTTGACAAATTAATAAGCCAAAAACCAACCAAAAAGCTATGAATCAAACACTTTTTTGTATTATTAATATGGTTTAATTGATTCAATTGCTTTTTCTCCTACAAATTTAAATATATTAAATATTTATTTGTTTATTTTATGGGTTGATGTTTTACAGAAGAAGGTTCAAGTGAAGGGTAGAGGGGTGACAAAGCCAAAAAAGCCACCAATTAAGACTGGAAGAGATGGGCAAACGCACTAGGGACCTGTTCTATTCGTCTGATCTGATTGGATCTGATCTGAATTTACTAACGTCTGATCCGATCCGATCTGATCTGATCTGATCTGAATCTTTCTGATCTGATTTGATCTGATCTGATTTGGTGTGGTTTCATTGAGTTTGTTATTAATAATAGTAGTTAAGGTATTATTATTATTTTTTTTTTTTTTTTTTATTATTATAATAATAATAATAATAATAATAATAATATAATAATAATAATAATAATAATATAATAATGGTATGATTTGATCTGATCTGGTCTGATCTGAATAGTTCTGGTCTGGTCTGATCTGATCTGATTCCAATAAAAATAAGTAATAAGTCAAAAAATTAAGTTGAAGAGAACACCTTTAGTTAATTGGGTCGGGTTCGGGTTCGGGTCATATATAAACAGGTTAGAAAAATCCCAACTCATTTAGTTAATTGGGTCGAAAATCACAACCTTGACCTGACCTACAACAGATTAGACTAATCTGATTTCGACCCACTTCACCCGTTTATAATTTTTCTTTTTCGTTTTAAGGTTTTTAACATTGCTTAAATCTTATTTTTTAGGCTTTATTTTTAACTTTATGTTTTTTTTTATTTTGTATTTACTATGAAAAATAAGAAAATATTAAAAGAACTAAGTTTAATATTAACACATATAATAAAATGGATTATATAGGTTTTTTTCAGGTTTAAAATTTTGACTTGAACCTAACCCATTTAATAAATAAATCATGTCGGGTCTTAATTGGGTCAAAAGTTTCAACCCAAATCCACTTATTTCGAGTTAGTTTCAGATCGAGTTAGCAGGTCGGGTCAACTTTTGCTATCACTAAAATCCACTCATCACTTCAGTTTATTTCGTTTGATTAGCTTATACTACTATGTTACTATGAATTTGCCTTTTTAATAATTTATTTTTTTATAGAAATTTATTTTGATTAAATAGAGCAAATTCTAATGAACAGGAAAAACGTTGTAATATTGGATTTGTGTTGTTTGCAGTGTAATAGGTAGTTTATAGCATTACTGTACATTTGGTTTATTTTATTTGTGTAAAGTGTGTTAATTATGCAAGTAATAAATGTAATCTCTTGTTAAATAATGGAATTATACATATAGTTTTCAATAAATAAATAAAATAAAAAAAAAAAAAAAAAACCACTCAGAATTTTGTTTGTGAAAATGTCATCTAGTTTCTATTTTCTTATTACTACTAATATTCTTAAACTTATTAGAGCGTTAATTTAACAAATTCGTATTTCATCTAATCATAATTCATATAATAAAAAAGTCGTAAGAAAAATAATTAAAAGGCATAGATTTGTCATATTCTACCAGTATAAATATTATATCCTACAATATACAAAGAGTTGAAATGGGTGTTATTAAATTTCGTCACCCCTTTTCATTTTATTGTCACCCCAAATTAATAATAATAATAATAATAATAATAATATTTTAAAAAATACATTAAATATAATAATTTAACAAAAATAATATAAATGAAATTAATAATAATTTTTTAAAAAACGAAAAAAAATTACCCAATTGCAGGAAAATCGCGGCTGGATCGCGGTTCAGTCGCACGTTTTGTGCGACTGAATCGCGGACCAGCCGCGATTTTCCTGCGATTGGATATTTTTTTTTGCTTTTTAAAAATTATTATTAATTTCATTTATATTATTATTGTTATTATTATTATTATTATTGTTATTGTTATTGTTGTTATTGTTGTTGTTGCTGCTGTTGTTGTTGTTGTTGTTATTATTATTATTATTATTATTATTATTATTATTATTATTATTATGTTATTATAATAATTAGTTTTGAATTTAAATAATTTATTTAAATGTTTAATTATTTTTTAATATAATAGTAATATATTAATTTAAATTTAGTTGTTAATTAATTTTTAATTTTTTATTAATAATTTAAACAAAAAAAATAATAATAACAATCACAATAAAAAATAAACCCAGTCGCAGGAAAAACTGCGAGCCAACCGCAATTCAGTCGCAGAAAAAACCGAGGTTGGACTGCGGTTCAGTCTTGTGCGACTGAACCGCGGTCTAGCCGTGATTTTTTCTGCGACTGAACCGCGGTTGGCTTACGGTTTTTCCTGCGACTGGGTTTTTTTTTTTTTTTTTTTAATTATTATTAATTTTATTTATATTATTATTGTTATTATTATTATTATTATTGTTGTTGTTGTTATTATTGTTGTTGTTGTTGTTGTTGTTGTTGTTATTATTATTATTATTATTATTATTATTATTATTAAATTTTTAATTTTTTTAATTATTATATTTAATTTATTTTTTTAAATATTATTATTATTATTATTATTATTATTATTATTATTATTATTATAAATAAGATATTTTAAGGGGGTTAGCAGAGTTGTAATTTTTTAAAGTTCAGGGACAAATTTTTAATTTCATTTGGAAGGGGGGTGGCGATAAAATAAAAAGGGTGGCAATGTTTAAGGATTAGGAGTTGAAACTGTTAAATGTCAATCTCTGATGTTTACAAATGAACAAAAATTCATTGGACAAAAAAATGATTACATGGCACAGGATCATGCACACCTGTCATATTCTGCCTATATTAAAAAAAATATATTAATTAATTTTTAATTATTAGTAATCATGCTTAAAATGATAAATGAATAAATTGAAATATTTAGCAACAATAATTAAAGAAATTAACATATTGGATTTTTTGACTTAATCATTTCGATTAAGATTGGAAAATTAGATTCAAAGATTATGTATGCAATCAATCTAATATAGAAATGGAGATTACTAGCATTAATAATTTGATACAGGCGTGTTTGGTAGATGGCTTTTGTCTTAGCTTTTTAGTTAGCTTTTAGCTTTTGGCGTGTTAGTTGTTCAAACAGTTAAAAAAAAAGTGTTAGGTAAATGGCTTTTAAAACAGCTGAAAAGCTAGCTTTTAAGCCAAAATGAAAAAGTTGCTCCAACTAGCTTTTTTTGCCTAGTTGGCCCATTTTTTCTCTAATAAACAGCCAACAGCTAATACTCAAAATTTACCAAATATTTCAACAAACAACTGGCTTTTTTAGCTAGTTTAAAAGCCAACAAAAATAACCAATATTTCCAACTGGTCAAACAAGCCAACTAAAAAAACTAACAACCACCTGCCAATTGTCAAACACCCCTATAATCATTTACATAGGTACTTAAATGATTAAACATATGTACATGATAATTAGTTAATGACGAATAGTTTGAAATTGATGCATACTGATATTATTATATTGAAATTTTGATTAAGAAAATAAAATAAAATCTGTGACTGATATGTAACATATTTAAAAAACTAGAGCGTTAGTAAAATAACATATTGCATTTATTTTATATGTAATTTAACTTTAAAATGATAATTTTTTATATCAAGAATTAATACTCTAATGGAAAATATACTAATTTGGTTTCTGTATGATAAAATTAATGAGAAAGAAAGAAGCTTATATGTCTTTGAAAATATCAATAAAGCAAATCATAATCTTACTATTTTTATAACACAATTAGGCAACTACAATATATAAACTAGAGATTTACTCATTTACCATTAAATTTTTTTTTTCTTTGATCAAACCAAGACATTCTTGTATTACACAATTACTAAAATAAAAACTAGTAATAATTAATAACAAAAAAATTTCGTTTGTGCATTAATTAGACATATAAGATAATATTATTAAAAGTTTTTAATATAAGCATTCAGTGAGAAAGGATATTAACATGGATATTGCTAAATATCAACAACCTTTTCATCGTCACCCCTATATTAATGAAATGACGAAAATGCCCCTAGACTTAAAATAACAATAATAATAATAATAATATTTATAATAATAATAATAATAAAAACAATATTCAAAATAATAATAATAATAATAATAATAATAATAATAATAATAAATTATTATTATTATTATTATTATTATTATTATAAAAATAATAATAATGATAATAAAAATAAAAAAATATTTTTAAAAAAAAAAAATTAAAAAAAAAATAATAATAATAATAATAATATAACAATAAGAATAATAATAATAATAAAAATAATATTTAAAAAAATTAAAAAAAAAATTTAAGGGGCGAGTCGCGGGTTTTGTGCGACTAACCCCTTTAAATTTTTTTTTATTTTTTAAATATATATTATTATTATTATTATTATTGTTATACTATTATTATTATTATTATTATTATTATTATTATTATTATTGTTATACTATTATTATTATTATTATTATTATTATTATTATTATTATTATAGATCAGAGGCAATATCGTCAATTCATTAAAATAGGGGTGTCGATAAAATGAAAAGGATGGCAATGTTTAAGGATTGTGTATTAATATTGCTAAATTGCCTAAGTTATACTACAACCTATTCATAAATAATTATGGAGTAATTTTTATTTTTAGCATCATTTAGCATATGATACTTCACATTAAATGTTAATGTCTATGATTTTCAACTTTCCAATTAAAATTTTATAAATTAATAGACAAATATATTAGTGCATTACATGGACATATATTATTTTATCCAACAATAGCTACTATATTCCAACATTTGAAGATCTCCTATGTTCAACTAGGAATAGGAATAGATATGAATCGAGTCTGAATCAGGTTCAATTGGACCCAGACCTAAACCTATTAACTCTTGGTGGATAGATACTTGAATTTAAACCCGCCGAAATGATCTTAATGGGGTCTTGATTTAATTATTCATACTTAAATTCTTTTTACATATAACACAAATTTTTATGAGAAACGTTCTCTTTGAGAGACCATCTCTGATTAGGTGAACCCATAAAGAAAACTATAGTAAGAGTAAGTATAAAGTTTTAATGAATTGGGCCTGAAATACATAGTAAATCTCAACTAATATAATAACGTGAAACTAAAAATGATGCCATAAAATTAAAAACGAGTCACAAAACAGTCAGGTTTGGGTTTCAATTGAGTTTCACCCAATTTTTCTCGCTATTTTCGAATCGGAACATTTCAAGTTACCGGTCAAAATTTTCAAATTATGATCCACTAGTTTCCACTCGGATATCAGGTAATTACAGGTCGAATAAAATTTTAACATGTCTATGTTGAACATTTACCATGCAACTCTAACAGTGAGAAATCTAACCATTATTCTATCATTACTCTCAAACATTCGACAAATTGATACATGGTTCGGCAAACAGCGCTCTTAACCCACGTCTAATTACAGTCTACTTGTTGAGAGTGTACAGGGATCACAGCAATTCCATAATATAGATCCAATCCAACACATGAATCTTAATGTTAATCATGATGCCACAAGGTCGACATCGGTGAAATCAAATATTCGTATGTACAGAAGTGGCAATAAAATTAGTGATTTTACCTTCAAAATTATTTGTTCAAGGACCTACGTCTAGACCTACTCGAGAAGAAACTCGCTAGAGTCCTTGAAAATCCGGTAAGAGCAAAAATCGCTTGCAATACAGTACGGCCTTTTACAATGCCCTCTCGTACGCCTCTTACACTTCTGGCTACTGCAGGCTCAAGCGTTGTGGTTGTCATAGGTCTGGCTATTTCCTGCATTGGTGCTATTGAAGTGAAATGAAATAAAAATTCCAAGTTCAACATGATTAGAAAGGAATAAACTCAAGTTTATCATGAATTTCTGTAACTAAAAAAAGCTAACCTGTTGATGTCATGTTTGCAAAATTACGCAATTTTTCTTCTGCTGTATGTACGACACGAGTAGACCTCTTAACACCTTGTGTTATCTCCTGGCTGGAATACAATGCATCAGCATTTAAACACGTGCTATAAGAAGAAAAAGAAAATCACAAAATAGAACATAATATCAAGATGAAGCCAAGTTTATTAGGCCACCATTAGCATGTTCTTTGTTCTCCCTTGGTCAATGCTTGTAGGTATAACTAATAACAACTGAAGATACAATTATCTTAACACATCCCCTTGATGAATGGATTCCTCAAATGAAATCCGATAAAAAATAGCTAAGACGCCCCCCCTAACTGTGCTCAGAAGGTGCAACAGTATATTTAGAATAGACTATGTAGATTCAGAATGTAATTGCTAGTTCGCTTGACAATGTCAAGCAGGGTTGGGAAATCCATCCAATACAATAGAGGGCCACAAAACTTTACTTCAAACAAATAAGATATGAAGAGGCTATTGGCAAGCATCATCATGAATATAATACACTGCAATCAAGAATATCTTCATGGATATTTGTATTAACGAGTTAGGGTGGCTCATGAGCTACTAGAACTCAAATCAGTTGGTCAGAATTTTGAGTGGGATCAGCTCGAGCTAGTAGCTACGGCTTGGCTCAAATTTTTAATGAGCATAGCTTCAACTTGAAAGCTCGTGAATAGGGTTGACAATAATTATTATTAATAATTATTATTATATTTTACATTAAATTATAATATTTTATTACTATAATGCTATAGTTTTTCTTATTAGAGATTTGTTGCTTAAAACTCTCACAATATAGTAAAACTTTTCATTTAGTTTTTTTACAAGAGTTAATCACAAAATAAAGTAACAATATGAGATCAAACTCGAGCTCAACTCAAGTCTTGAGTTGGATACAATCAAGCTTCCCGAGCTCGTCAAACTTCAAGCTCAATCCGAATCAAGCTTGCTGGTTTTCGAATCGATCCAAGCCTGAATAGATTTCCTATTTCGGCTTGCTTCTAGTGATGGGCTAGAAACTTAGGCTCACTAGTCAATACTAATGAGGGTCTCAAGTTCTGTGCTTACTTTGTTTGAACAACAATGGTGAAGAGTAAGCGAAGGGAAGGGAAGCGAAGAAAAGACAAGGAAAAGAGGGAGAGGTGGGTTTGTAGTATCCTTCTCTCTCCAGAGTCATCCAACTTAGGACTTCAAAGGGATTTGGTTTGTTAAAAGGGAAATGACGGCAGATCCTTCCAATCTCTTTTCATCCTATTCCATTAAACTACATACAAAGAAGCGAAAAAGAATATCCCTCCCTCCCTCTCTCCCTCCCTCCCCCCTCTCTCTCTCTCCAAATTCTCAAACAAAAACAATGTACGAAAGCGTAAATAAATATAATACCCCAAATCACTTAGCTCCATAGTTAAGTCACTGATTTCCATTCCAGACAAGCGAACTGCTGCCATGGTATCAGGGAGTTCTTCTCTTGTGACATCCAATAACTTCTCCAGTGACTCGGCTGCTCTCCTAAAAGCCTTTAACATGACAAAGCAATACCAAACATTCAGAAAAACATGTGAAAACAAGAAATTTATACCAGTTTACACAGCCAAACAGAGCCTAGAAGCATCTATGGATGGAAGAAAAATACTAATTTTACTAATATTTCTCATTTAAATTATTGTCTCACTCCATTCTGAAGATAAGAAACTAAAACACGACCTATAATCCACCCGTCCAATTTAGACGAATTATACTCTAAATTCTCAACATGCTCAAAGTAACGAACTCCTTATCACTCCATTCTGAAGATAACAAACTAAAACACGACCTATAATCCACCTGTCCAATTTCGCAGAGTTTTACTCCTCTAAATTCTCTACATGCTCAAAGCAACAAACTCCTTATCAAAAAATGTCCAGAAGGCAGATACAGTTATAAGGAGCTTAATTTCAAAGCATGAATAGAGGAAAGTTTCACTTGCATCCTAAAAAAATTTTTTCCTGCATTTCAAGGCCAAGTAAAAGACTATTAATGTAATAGCAGAATGACTTTCTGACATATGGAGCATTTAGTTGAGAGTAGGAGAGTGGAATCATATTATTCTCCTAGATCTTGACCTGTTCATTCAAGAGGACTTCCTTCTACACCAAATCAAGAGTACAGACACTGGATACATCACCCTTCATCCCCCACCCCCAACCCCTCTTCCTTCCCTTAAAATTCTATGTTCTGTCCAAGAAAATGTTCAAGACCTTGCCTTGAAAATTTTTTCATCCAAACACCACACGATGTAAAGAAAGCTTCATAAGCCAAAAATTTCACACCTCATGCTCCCCAACCCTTCACAATACAACTTACCCTGTGAATTGCATCATCACAACTGTTATCCACAACAAAAAATCCGTGTTAGGCCTAAGTTGGGACTAGACATGTATCCAGTTGTCCGTCCCGGCTTTGTATGAAGTGTCAAGTATCTTTAAAATCTTTTGGATCAAGGCTTTGGTATTATGGTTGTATCAAGTATCTTTAGGGGTGTCCAAATCTACAAATACTATGTAAGGTGAATGAAGAGTATGCGCAACTTTGTGACGAAATGAAATTATTCAGATTAATGATCTTCTCCTCGTTCTAAAACTTAGTTTTATCAATATATAATCCTTCATAACTAATGAGATCAATAGCCACAAAAGATATTCAACTCAAAATTGACACGTTTCTCAGTCGCATCAGTCTATTCCAAATAAATATCAAATTGAAGAACATGAATTCAATTAAACAACTATGATGATTAGAGTATACAAACCAAAAGTGCTGGAATTGCTGAGATAAATAGCCAAGTCGCAGAACATGCAACCTACAAACAAAAACCATTTCCCTAACCAAATTAGTATTTCAATAACAAAAAAATACAAAAAAACAAAAATCAAAATTTGAAGATGATATGTACTTCCTCCGATTGGAATTACTTGCTAGACTCCTTCTTTTCACGCAATCTAATACAGTATTTTGACTATTAACATTTTAAACTGCAAATAATTAATAATTATAACATACTTCATATGTTGAAAAAATCAAGTAAGATTCACTTAGATTATGTTTTTTATACATAGAAAATAAAAGGTAAAAAAATATTATCGATGAATAGTGGCAACTAATTCCAAGCACAGATAGTACAACAAAATCGGAATCTCAAATTGAATTGAACTCAAAATTTTCAAGCAATTCAAGAAAATGCAAATCAACAGTAATAATTCCAAAAATATGATTACCGCACAAGCGAGAATGTTCAAGACCGTAATGTGACGTTGAGAGAGATTCAACTGAGGGGGAGGGAGGGAAGGAGATCCAATGAAGGAGGAAATTTCGGAAGAAACCGAAGGTTCAGCAGAAGACACATTTCTCGAAGATTGATGAGAACGTACGTTGAATCGGCGAGGTGGAAAACGGAGAATAACCGGCGACGAGTTTAGGGTTCCGTCGGCCTTGATGAAATTGGAATGGCTAATTGTAGGAATTGGTGTCTGCAATTTTACAGCAGAAAACATGGTTCTGTTTTCAAGCCCCCACTGTAAAATGTACTACTAAACCTGGGTTGCATTAACATTTCACACCATTTATCAATGGTTCTAGTTGTATATTTTTTTTTTGAATATTTGAATGTATCAGTTAATTGAGATTTGTTTTATTTTTTATTTTATTGATATTATTTTTTTATAATTTTTAATTATATCAGTATTACAAAAGATATTATGAATTGAATTAAGATATTGAATCTTGTCTCAGTTAGAATAGCTGTTATTTTCTTTGGTATGTCTTGGACTTGATTTTCACCAAATTCTCAACTCTCTCGACCTACCATATAATTAAAAATAAGAATTGAATTAATACATAGATAAGCTTATAAAGAAATGGGGAATGAAATAAATTGGTAGGAGTATTTCTTATAGTTATATATACTCTGTAATTACTATGCATTTATAATAAGAGTCACTACTTTTATTAATCAATATTATTTTCGGTTTTTGAATTTATTGTTAGATGTGCTTAATATGAGTTGGAAACTTTTAATATTTTTTCATCACATAAAATTGAGGAAAAAAATAACTATTATGTAATATAAAATTTAAAGAATTTAATAAGCTGTTGTGAAATATAAATTACATTGATCAACACATGATTTAATGGTTATTCTAAAGTTAATATAACTTAGTATAATATGTTAAGATCTACAATAGTATATAGTCAATTAGTCATTATATATTCTAATTGTTTATAGTTAATAGACCAAATGACACTACTTGAATAAGATTTTTAAAAAGTATAGAAAATGATGGGAGGACGAGACGAAAAGGAAGAGAAGGAATTATTGGTGCATTTTCCTTTTTAATCTTTTCAATGTTGAAAAGACTCGAATCTCTTCTTTTTATTTTTCTTTTTTTCCTTTCTATTCATTTTCCTTCTATCCAAATAGAGTGTTATAAACTTCAAAGTAAAATTCTCCTTTTAAGCAATTGTTTTCCCTTGCTTTCCCTTTCAAGCCTCTGTGCATCAGTTCTAGAGTCAATCTATGAATAAATGGTCGTAGATTTGAACCCAGTCACAGATTCGAACCTTGGAAGTCGTCTATTGCAGAAAATTCATCATCATCATCTAACCCAATTAATCCTGCTCATAGAAAAAATTATAAACAGGATTTGAGTAGAGAAGGACAGCGACAACTTATACCCATGATCCAGAAAAGTAAAGGTAAATTTTTTCTACAATTACACCTATAATTGAAACTTTTTGAACCTTCATACACCAAGCTCTCTTTCTACTACTCAAAACTCATGATCCTTAAACTTGTCAATAATTTAGCAAATACTTCTATGTCACCTGTTTTATACTCTTCAATTCCCATTTCATCTAAAACAAAGAACAATGATAATTAAAACAATAGCAACCATAATGGGTAGAGAGAACATTGTTACTATTTATGTTCTTGGTTATTTTTTTATTTACATAATAATGTATTAATGTCCTTGATACTAAAGGGACTACAAAAATTTTCCATATCCATGGTTTAGCTCCCAGCTCTTATCCCTACATGCATATTTACATTCTAGTTATCGTAATTGAACTTTCTATACTTAACACCCCAAACACCCAATCCCGAGCCTCCTTCTAGAACAATAATATGTTTCTTCCATGATTGCACGCGCAAAAATAGCTGCAAATCACTGTGGTTACCTTCGTTGCAACAATGAAGCAGGCACAAGGTTGAGATCTTCTGAGCAAAAAATTTACTAGCTGAGATTTATAATTTGAAGTTTATGACTGTTTTTGTTTCATCCTTAATGACTTCAACAACAGTCGCATTACAAAAGAAGCATCTTTGGCAGTTCAAGAGGTGTCGGGTAATGCACCCGTAACATGATTGATGTAAACAAGGAACAAACCGAGCATCAGCTACACAGGTATAGCAAATACAGCATAAACTGTCATCGCATTCTGATTCTTGCAAGAATGTGGATGTCTCTGAATCTTGGGACGCCATCCTACTGATGAGAAGGGTTAGGAAATCCTCAAGTTGCCTCAGTTTAGCAAAGTGAACTTTCCCTTTGGAAAAACCAGCCTGCCAAATAAAAGGAAAATAATGTGAAATGGCAGCACTAAAGATCAGATTACAAGATCTTTGCAACAAAATTTCTTGTATACATAAAAATTAGCAACTAAGAAATATAAATGACATTACGATTCATGAGGCAACCTCAAAATATTTGAGGCCTGATAAGAAAAACTAAAGAAAAACCTACGGTGCGTTTGGTTATCGGTACTAAATGGTGGGAATGGTAATGGAAAATTAGTATAATTTTGGTAGAAATATCTATTGATAAGTTTAATAGTCATGCTAATTCTCCTTCAACAATCTCATTTTCTTCATAAAATTCATTTCAATGCATTACTATTTGAACATGTGGTATAAGATGGTAATGGAAAATTATAAACAAAAAAACTTTTTAATGATTTAACTTCCATTACATGGGAATGACATGACACATTATGAAAAATTACACTAATGTAACAATTATGGCTATTGATTCTTTGTCAACACTAATTAAAGATTCTGACAAACATATAGCATTCCATAGGTCATAGCGATGCTGTCTACCTAGCAACTGCACCTGGTAGAAGCTCTTCAAAAGAAGGTATTGTTTCTTAGTCTTAAAGGTTATTAGACTTGGCACAATTTATATCTACAGAGATAGCATTAACAAGTGATAAGAGTAGCAAGTAGCAAAACATTTGAATCATTCGGGAAGAAAAAAAGGGTTGCCACAAGAAAGCTGTTGGAGTGAACATAGCAGCCTCACGTATCTAAACTAGATAGAGGTGAAAGACAAGAACTAACCCAGTTGAACTCTAACATATATTGGAGACCAAAAACAACAGTTTCGGGGCAATCCATCTTGGCAAAAACTTCGATTAAATCATTCTGCTCGCTTGATTCAAATTCGGTACTTGCTTCCACCAAATTCACTATGATGCCAACAAGAGGAGCCAATATCATGCCTCTATTTATTTTCTCTGGAGACTGACCATGCCTTTTCACTGACCTGATGAGCATAAACAAAGATACCTCAAATAAGTAGTTGACATTCATAGACCTTAAAGATGCAAGACACAAGACTAGTTTAGAGTAACAAAAAGATCAAACTTCCTTAAAGCTCAGATTGATCACTAATCACTGATCACAGTAGGAGCAATTCATATAAAATTAAAATTAAATTACAAATCTAAAGTCTCAGCCCAAGAATTGACCTCAGTAATATGAGTATAAACGCTCCTGTACAAAGATTAAATCCAACCAAATAGAACAAAACCCACCCTCAAGCTCAGTCTTAATGCACATCAACAATACAACAATGCTATCAAAACCCACAAAATGGAGTCAACTACATAACCAAATAAACAAATTTAGAAAGGGAAATTTGATTTTAAAGGTACGAACTTTGAATCTACCGCTTTTAAGGTTTTAACTTTGATTTATCTTATAAAAATTCCTGCATTAAACTGGATTTAATTTTAAAGATTTTTTGACTTGGTCAACAGGTCATCTTCGACCTTTTTGATTTTTTTTTAAAAATTTACATTGATTTTATAATTAAAATATCACTTAAAAAAATAACTTGGTTCTTTCTTCCACTTTCTTCCGTTTTGATCCTCCATTAAAATGGTTAGTGAACTCCAAATCTTTTCCTTTCACCTTTTCTCTCTCCATAAAAAATGAGAATTTGCACAATAAAATTCCATTAAAACGATAAATTTATAAGACGGTCAATTGTTTTCCTTTCACTTTCTTTCTTGGTTGATACATAATCACAAAAATTATAACAAATAATTATAATAATGGTGAAAAAAAGAAAATTGAGATGGATTTTTTAAATCAACAGATATTATTAAACTGGTAAAACAAATAATCACGAAAATTAAAGCAAATGATTGATAAATTACAAAATTGAAATGGATTTTTTAAATCAACAAGAAAAGAAAACCCAAAAAATTGAGATGGATTTGTGACTACATTTTTGGAGATTTCTAAAGGATTGAAATCAAAAACTCAAAACTCAGTGCATTATTTCAATCTATATTGTACAGATTTAAAGACTTATAATTTAATTAAATACACAAATGGTTAAGAAATGGTGAACAGGAAGAAAGTGAAGATGAAAGAGATGAAAGATTAAAATGGTGAAGAGGCCATGGTTGAGGGGAAGAAATCAAATGAAGAAACGAAAGAGAGGAAAAAGATTAAAATGGTGAAGTGACCATGTTTGAAGGGAAGAAATCAGATGAAGAAATGAGAAAGATAAAGATGTAACGGGTAATTACAGGTTACTAAATCTAGAACATCTTTAAAAATTAATCTAGTTAAAAGTTGAAACACTTAAAAGATAAATCAAAGTTAGAACCTTTAAAAGCGGAAGAAATAAAGTTTGTACCTTTAGAGTTAAATTTTCCATTCAGAAATCATTTCCCATGCATTGACCTTAACCTATCCAGGAATTAATTCCCACCAAGTAAAAAAAGGAAAAATAATATCTCTCTCAAGGTCGGTGTTAAAACAACAATGTCAAATCTTCAATCCCAACTATATGCGATTGCTACATAAACCAAAAGTCCAAACCCAATTAGCATGGAAAAACATTGTTAACAAAGATGTACTATATTCGGCCTTATGGCCCCTACCTAATACTAATCTGCAACAAAAACAATTCCAATGATCATCTATATATATTATCTTCTTGCATTCATTCCTATCATTGTCATATGCACATGTAGATCCCAATTCTTCATGTTATTCTTCAGTCCTATTATTTAATTCATCTTTGACCTTCATCTTCTTTTGACGAACTCCTCAAAGTCCAAAACATCCACTTTTCTAACCGGTGCACTTTTCGGTCTTATTTTGCACATGACTAAGCCAAATTTTGTCTTCAATATCAAAATCTCCAAGATGCTTTCTTAAGTCTTCATATCAAATTATATCCTTTAAGGCTTATCCACTCAGCCATCGTGATATATGCATTTCAGATGAACAATGACCTCTTTAAAAACCCAAAAACCTTATCCATATAGAGAAAGGTTCAAAATGTTCCCTTATTTGTTCAAAATGTAGATGGCTATCCCTCAACACATTCATTTCCATGAATATCTAAAGCGGGGAAACTTACTAATTAAAGAAAATAATATAAAACGCCCCTACTTAACAATGAGATCCCTAGCAACATGCAAACACTGCCCACCACATTAGACCTTAAGGTGGCAATAGAAACCAATGAACCAAATCTCAAATAAAAACAACTGCCTGCAGATGCTCTCAAACGATCACAAGACATGAGGTAAACCCAATAACTACCACTAAGACTTAAGCAGTGATGCACATAGATTTTTCTTTTCATTTAGTCTCATTTCAAACCAACAATACTTTGAGAGTTTATTTTGTATCACATACAGGTGTTGGATACTTTCGTTTCAACTAGGACACAGACAGGAGAAGGTAAAATGGAAAAAGAAAAAAAAAAGAAAAAAAAGGGGTGTGGGGGGGGGGGGGAGCATTAGGTATATAAATCCAATGAGTAAAACTGAAATTTGAATAAATAATTGCTATGCGAAATGATTATCTTTTACAAACCCAAAAGTCCTCCATAAGTGAGCAAATGTAACCATTTATCATTAATTAGGATTAGCATTAAAGCTCACTACATCTAGAGGCTCCCAAACACCACTTAATTAAGTAGTTTTAGATGATAGTAATTGTTGTTGCCTATGGGACTAGGAAGTATTATAGAAGTAAACATAAAGTAAAATATGTTAAAATCAAGTGAAAATACATTCACAAGTTTTTAATAAATCATTAACCCATTGAGCTCAATTGAAGAATGTTTGGTTCCATATTTGACAAAGGGAAGATACTTTTCCATCATCACAAAGCAAATTACCTCATAGTCCACTATATATCCGCCAGTAAAATACCAACTAAGGAATCATATTAATAGACAAGGGAAACTATGCATACAAAGTAAAGCAAGTGAACTTATGATCAAGCACACAATCACAATCACAAAGATAAGCAACAACATATAACCATGAACCAGTAATTGAAACTCACATTCTCACCTCTGAAACAAAGTGATTGCCTTGGGCATTGCCATAGAGAAACAACCTAATAACAAAGGCTTTATTTTATGCGGACAAAAAAACTAAAACTAGACAACTACTCCCTCTGTCCTGAATAATTTGCATCAAAGAGATAGGATTGTTTTTTAAGAAAAAGGTGGATAATGGTGATAAATGAAGAGAGAGAATGAATTGTGCGAATGAAATTGAAAGAGAGTTAAAATGTATGGATGAGATTAAAAGAAAGGGGTGGACAATAGTCCAAAAATAGAAATGATGCAAACTAAGTGGGACGGACCAAAATGGAAAATACTGCAAATTAAATGGGACGGAGGGAGTATTTCCACAAGTGCAGAAGAAAAATCAGCACAAAAGCAGATATCTGTTCATCCAAAATTTTGGCAATAAAACATTTGCTTTAGTGCAATCTCAATTCCAGCTAAAAGCAACCAATTCAAATTTGGTATATCAAAAAAAACAAGAATAAAGCAGGAAATCACTATTATCAAAGTTAAAACACACTATCAAAAGTGACGAGACAGATTATAAGCTAATGCATCTAATGACGTCCAAGTTCCAACATATTAGAATATTCTATCATTTATGACAGGGAATTCGAACGCATGTGAACATAAGATTTCATATGCTTACCAATCAAAGAACTCAGAATCAGTTGCTACAGTCATCTGGTTTAGCGTGAAAATGACCAACTCAGTCAACCTTTTCAAATGCATATCAATCCCTAAAAGAAATGCTTGAGGAATTTCAAGCGTGACAAACTCCAAAATACGAGCAAGATTGCAAGACAAATCAAATATTACACTGCATTTCCGCTGCTGGAACTCCAAAATCTACAAAAATCATGTATAAACATCAAGATTAAGTTCAACATTAAATTTCATCAAGATATGGTACACAACGAAAACACTAGAGAAGTTTCTTTTCACGTTAACAGCTTGCAATTGTTAATAATGCTAGCACCACATGACCTATTGAACTTAAACTGCCATCGATACTAACAAGTAAATATTAATAAGTTGGGGCCTAAACCAAGTACATTGGCAGTCATGAGGCAATTGAGGCTTACATGATTCTTTTCTAGCATTTCCCGAATATTAACTGAGAATTCAGTCATTGTCCAACTCAAGGTATTGAATAAGCGATTCAGAAAAGCAGAGAATAGTTCTTCATCTTCAGCGCACACATCACGCAACAAGCTCTTCATAAGAATAACATGCATCCATAAAGACATGGGTTATTTAATAGGCTATCTAAAATAAAGAGGTCTCCGGATGCAGAGTAACAAAAATCTGGACAAGCTATATATTCTTACCTGGAAAACAACTGAAGAAGTTGATGTCTCGCCATGCTTTGAAGAACCAAAACCAGAACCCTTGCACAATCTCAAAAGAATGTTAGTCACTGGGATCCAGGATCTGTTATCAAACGCAGATAACAAGGCTTTTGGTAATCTTTGGGTGGCAGCAAGATTGGTTTCAAAAGAAATCAAATATTCCTTGTACTGTACCAATGCTGATATAGATTGAAGAAGCAGATCCTTTATATCTGCACTCGATATCCTGGGATCATTGAAGTGTGTAACAACAAAGGTGACCTGATGAAAATCCAATTACATACTTCAAACACATGATACAATTATCATTAGGTCCAAAAGCATATGCTTAGGTGAGCAGCTATAAACATTAAGGAACAAACTTGACGAGGGAAAATCCAACATTTGGATAACACTCTACTCTCTAGTCTCTACTCTCTACTTTTGGTACCTTCAATACACTTGGTATAGAGTCATGGATAGATATACAAAGGAAACATGCAACAAGTGCAATAAGATAAATGGCCCTACAGTGGCATATGGTTTCAAATATCAATCTGACTATCAACTAACTCTTCCCGGAGTCTAAGTTTATCTAAAGATAAAATTATCTAACATATATCTTGTAAGTGAACTTTCATTTTCAAAATAAGTTAAACAAAACTCTCACAAGAACCTACAGCTTCAAGACCAATGTTACCCAAAACGAAATTCTATCCGATACGAGAACCGGAAACGAAAACAAGAAACATTAATTTAGAGTTTCCAAAACGTTAGGAAACGTAGATTCAATTGTAGTTTATATTATATTTTGCTACACCTTAAAATAAAAGAATATATAGAGTAAGAAAAGAAAATGACTAAAAAGAAATGATACATACGAAAAAAATTAAAGAATAAAAAAAAAAATGCTTTGCTCGTAGAAATGAAAATGGGCTATAAAATTATTTTGGTCTAATTGAAGTAGTACTGATAAAAGATATACTTCATCAGCAAAGAAATATTAAAAATTGAAAAGGCCAATTGTGGTAAAACCTAGTATCAAACGGAAAAGAAGGCGGCAACCCTAGAAAAATCAGATGAAAGAGAAAAGAAGAGAAAAAAAAGAGAAATGGAGCAACCCTGGAAAAATCAAAAGGAAGAGAAAGAAGAGTGGAAAAAAAAAGAAAAAGAAAAGGAGGCAGACAAGTAAGCTTTCTTCTCCATTTTTCTTAATTTTTTGACTTTCTCTCTTCAAGCTCTTCACTTATGTTCTCTTTTCCCTTCTCTTTCTGTTTGGATTTCAGAGCTTGAGAAAGCCCCGACCATAGCGAACCGGATCGTTGCCACCGGCAATCTGAGTCGCGATCCAGTACGGTTCTGGTACGAACGATATGGGATGAAGTCCGAGGCTACACTTCGTTTCACGCTTCTAAGTTCGGGACTGCCAACAGCGAAATCACACAGCACCATAGTCCAGGGATAACCATCTCAAGCTGTAAAGTCTAACTAATAACACCACATCAATTAATCAGCTCTCTTCAACCTAAAATTAAAAGAAACATACTAAAACTTAATCATATTCCTTACCTGAAAGAGCTTATTGTACAACTATAGCAATTAACATGTCCCCTTATTTCTTTTCTTTGCTTAATTCTTTAGAATCTTTCAGACTACACTTCCACTGCCATCCCTAATTATTCAACCATCCATCTAAATAAAGTATAGAACATTCACCCAAGAACCAATCATGTTCAGCCAAAAGGAATATTCAGCACCTGGTATATCATACATTTTCTGCCACCTCTTCATCACTGCTGAAACATCTCTATAGCCTATAGTTTCAATCTGCTATGCAAACACGAGGACACTATGGTACCAAATCCAGTAAGCTAACAACAAACTGTTGAAAGCTCTAATACATATATTAACCAAAAAACATGTAATGACACTATGATACACAAGAACCAAAAAAAAAAAATTCTTTAAAAAAAAAAAAAAAAAAAAAAAGACAGAAAATATGGGGATAGAGCAAGAGAAAACTGAAGAGTTAAACAGTGTAGGGACAAGCCTAGAGAGAAAAATTGGACAAGAAACAAATATTCACACTGTACTTCAGCTTAAGATCAACCTTATCAATACTTACATTCAAAAATCAGAGTAGCCTGACACAAAAGAATAGAGGATCACAAAAAACTTTCCAATTTAGTCCAAAGAAAAACATCAGTCGTTGGAGAAAAGTGGCATGACAAAAGCCTCGGCCAATAAGAGCCCAAATAACTTATGACAATGCACCCTCAGCAAACAGCCTTGAAAGCGAAAACTAGAAAAGTTTCAAAATGATAGTGTAAAAATTAAAAAGGTAAATGATAGAAAGTGAAAGGAAAAAAATTAAGCATGAAAAGGAAAAAATAGTAGAGGGGTAGAAGAGGACAGCGATAATTTATAAAATTTTAGTAGATGGAAATTGTAACGTAAGAAATATGACATCACAAATGGCACACCTTAGTAGATGAAAATGAAAACTATGGGAACATCAATATTTGAAACGTTTCCCACATTTTTGACCAATAGCCATGTAGATTAAAATAATATTACATGCCACGGATTATTGTTAATGAAAACTCGTCGCATGACAAAGGTTTTAGAAGATTTTTATAATTTGACAACTAAAGGGACGAATAAGTAAAAAGGCTTGATGCATGACGTCACAACTGTTCGGATTATTGGGGACTTTTGTTCACCAAGTAGTCAAAACAATGGTTAAGGAAATTAATCATGCATGTTAGTATTAAGCTAGAAGCGGACAAAGTACCACATTGTGATTGGTTGTTTGGGTATCATGTAAGTACATTAGTACATTGTACTAATGGTAGTGGATACATGGATGAATGAAAACTTGGTGAGAAAGGTGTGTGTTTGGTGTGCATACCATTCAGAAGTGAGAGAAGAGTGCTATAAGTATTAATAATGTTGGGGACCAAGGGACAAGTGCCAAGCAAGGAACAAAGCCAGATCAAGCAGCCTGCAGGCCGTTCAACCGCGCTAGCCCGAGCAGGGTCGAGCGAGGTTACTGTCCCCCATTTCGTGATCTGCTGGCTGCCTTCTGTTTGTATTCAGTTGTTGCCCCATTTTCCCACTATGCTCCACTATAAATACCTTAGTCCTAAGTCCCTAATACTAACACCAAAGTCTCATTTGTATAGAGCTTTATCTCTTGCTTTGTTTCTCCCTAATTAGCTCCTCTCTTCCTCGCATTAAACCTCCATTGTAATACCTCTCAAGTTTTGTATTCTCCTTTAAACACATTAATATTAATCCTAGGCTAGATGGTGGATGTAACCCATTGATTGGTGAGCCACCTTAAATCTTTGTCTTGATTATTTCTTTATCATTGCTATTCATTACACTAACTTGCATTATTTGGTTCCTACACTAAGACACATCATAAAATCTCATCTAAACTTCATTTTGTGATCCTTGAGGTATACACCTCTCCTTTAAATAACATTTAGTACTTCCTGAGCTAAAATTTAAGCTAAAATACACACAAAAAAAAAATGAAAAGTGAAACGTACAAATGAACTCAGTCCTTGCTTGATTAAAATAGCAGAAGGGGCAAATGGCGGGTCACATTTTCGTAACACATGGAAGCAATCAACCTGCAAAAAAGGCAACAAAATAGCCATAAATATTTCAAAATTTTAAAAATAGCCAGACTAAGTTAACTATGAAGAAAAGACCAACTTTACAACCCCCTTCAATCTCATATTTTTTGCAAGCTCTGAAATTAGTGAATCACAATTCAGAAAGCTGGACACCACAACTTCTACTGGAGGATGGACTGAGCATTACAACCGAAATTTAATAGCTAACATCCTAATAAAAACTTACATGTAAGTAATAATAATGTGAGAACCAATGCAAATAAAAATGGAACACGAAGATAGCTTTGACTAAATTGAAGGGAATCGATCATCAAAAATAAACTACAGGAAGTGGCCATCAAAAAATACACTACAAGACATAGGAAGAGGCCAAAGAAATCAATCCCACTTGATCCACACCGCATCAATGCTTAGCCACACTGATATTATTAGCCAATATGAGTACTCTAATCACTTCGATTAGATTCTCTGCTGAAAGATGACTTAAAACTGCAATTTCCGTTTGTCGTGCAGGTTCTTGACCATTGAACATATCTCTTCATTCCCTTTTACAAGAGTTTTCAATTTCACGTCCTAAAGTAACTATGAAATAATTTTCCTATGGAACAAAGCTATGAATCTAAGAGGATAGGTCCTGTAGTAGAAGAATCAAAATGGAGTACACACTAACAATGTTGACAATGAGTCCAACAAAGTGCAAGAAGGCAGAAGCACAAGAGCATAGTAAAAAGAAACCTACAATGTCCCACAAAAACACCGACAAAACCCAATTTTTAAATCTCCAGTATTTCCTTCCAACCATAAGATAAGATGGACATAATTTCAGATAACTTTCTTTCCTACACAAGTTTAAAACTAAAGCAAGAAAAAATCACTACACCCTCAAAAACTCAAAAGACCTACAAGGTAAGTTTGGATCAGTTTTAGACAAGTGAAAAAACCAATAATGTCAAAGCCATGCATTTGATTTTCTATCATCTCACTAGACATATAGGAGAACTATTGGGTTAAGTTCTTTGGTAGAAAATATTTAATACTCTTGAGAGTAGCATACATAAGATTATCGTCGATCATGAGGTGAACATGGTGCATTGGAACAAATACGACAATGGTAGACTGGTATTTTTTTTATCAAAATTGGTACAACTTCGCACCTTGAGACAACAATGCCAAAGCTTTCATCCCTACAATATAAGTTGGAACTAATCATTGAGAGAAATATTCAAACTCTTAAAATGCTTGATCTGATAGTATAGGAATACGAAAAGCATAGTAAAGATTTTTGTTTAAGAAAGTAGGGAAAAACAAACCATTGAGAAAGGATTCTAAGTTTGACATTGTTTGAGGATATAAGTCAGAAAGATTAAATTATGCTTTCAAGTTTCTAGTTCAACAAAATTAAAATTGTTTATCGTTGTCTTCCCGTGTAACTAATGAAATAGTAGACTAGCTATTTAGAGAAAGAATCAGTAGAATAATTAGTGATACCACAATCGGCCATAATCAAAGAGGACAAAAAGTGCATTATGTACACACAATTTCTTTTTAAGAGCAAGATGACGCATCCTTGGCATAAAAATGAAGGTTTTATAGAGAGCACAGTCTTTATAACTACATACGGATAATGTCTGTCCCTGAGATCAGATAACACAAGACATTGAGCACCAGAGTCCACAATAAGATAAGAAGGGCCTGTGGACTATCTTCTCTTAACCATTAAATCATGCTTCTCTAGTTTACCTTCAAATATATAGTATGTGTGACCTCAATGTAACTTCCCGTTATTCCCTTCCTTTTCATTAGAACAAACCTTTAAAATAGATCAATGATTCCACATTTCTTAATTGATTACCACTAACTTTTTGAACATCTGAATAAATTTGACAATGAAAAACAATTAAATGGTGCCAAAATTCAATTCCTACATCATGTGAGTAACAAGGGATTACTTTTAATGCTTTTAAAAATTTTGAACTTTCTAGAAATTTTGTATTGATGAAAATATTTTATCCATAAGCCAGCTTACATGATCTTCAATGAATGCCCCATCATCATATCATTGGCAATATTAGACAATCTTAATTAGTAGCAAAAAAAATACCAGTTATAAGCAAGCTACAACTCTTTGAGTCACAAAAATTGGCTACTTAATAAAAATGCAGAAGATAAGTGTAGGGGTTACTTACCAGAGCTTCCATATAGAATTCAGGAAGAAGACTGAACAAAATATCATCTTTGCTTATCACCAGAAGCAATTGCACAATCCACATGCAAGCAGCATACATTCCTCTTTGTTTCCATTGAGACAATAGAGAGATGCGATACCTGTCAGGCATAGGACTCTGTTTTGAGGAAAAAATCCAACTTAACTTGAAAAAAAAAACCAAAAATGGTATATCTCCCAACTAAGGGAACCTAAACATATGCGCTGATTAGCTAAGACCAATTACATACACCAAAAACATAATCAATTCATTTATTACAAGGCCAATGCAACAGCCTCTCACCATAGCCATGTCAAAGAGGTCACCGATAATGATCATAATGACTTGGGATATGCGTAAGGCCAACAGACCCTATAGCACATCATTAATGAACACGGAAAATCTGAAAAAATAACATGACTAGCAAACCAATTCTCATGTTTTGACCAAGCAAATACAAGTAAAGGACTTCAAAGTGCCAAAGGTGAAAAGGTCACATTGTGCATTTTTTATTGAAGTTTTTCATATGCAGCCAACCTCGTGTATCATGAACAAACAAGGTAGGATGGCTGAACAATGAAAACCAGATTCGATATTACAAAGTGAAACTCCAGATGATTCAAAGTGTCAAACACATCAAGGAGGAAATCTAACCAGTAATCAATTTAAAAAGGACCACATTAATGGGTTTCACAACAGAGATAAATAAAAGGAATAGGATGAGGAGTGACCAAAATAGACTAGTCAACTCAGATGCAATAAAATGGCATGGTTATCTAGCTTTTGTAAGTGGCATCTAAATTAAGAGTCCTGCTCTTGAAACTTATGAACTTCTACTAGTTCCTAATTTTCTATATTGCACCCACTACTATAATAACTATCACTAAGGAAAGAAAATTAGAACTACCAAGAGTTAAAACGGAAGTACAAAACCTTTAGAGGAGTTTGAGAACAATTAAAGATGCATTGAACCAAGAAAAATGGAGAAAGAAGCAAAAGAGCTTAAGTTTGGGCATTTCGCCAAGGCAAGAAGAGCCCAATCGAGCATGAGCCAAGCACAAGCCCATCTCCCTTTTGTTTGGTGCATGCAATTTGGTCTTTGCTCTTTTAGGTGTAGCATCTCCTCATCAACTACTTATACCTTTTTGGTATTCCTAGTATTTTAGGACTACTTATCCCAAGAAGTTTTCTTACATGCATTAGCCTCTAATTTCTTGTCAGGGGCGGTTCTGGGCACCACCTAAGGACCCCGGAAATAAAGGTCCACAAGTATTAAATGGTATCATCGTCATTAATATCAGAAAAAATAAAATTAGAGCAGTTGGTAGAAGTTTTACTCGGCCAAACTTGTAGAGTTGGGTTCAAATCACCATATCTACATTTTTGGAAAATAATTAAAGGGTGCCCAAAATTAGCCTTTAACTATGCATGTCTTTAATTGGAAAATTCATTTCCACAAAACACGCCTCAAGCCTACCCATAACCCAGTTGCCCTCTTTCTTCTCATTTCCTACGTTTCCTCCTCCAACCTTTCCTCTTCTCCATGACTCCATTTATTCATTCAATCATCTCCTCCCAAATCCTTCTTATCAAGTCTCGCCATCAAATTGGAGAAAACCACACCAGATCTTCATCTTCATTTCAACTCCAGGTATTTTAATTTTCTCATATAGTTCTTTATTTTTGTTGATTATTAGATTTAATTTTCCGAAAAATGTGTTATTTTGAAATATTCTTTAACTTATGTGAATTTTTTTATTATATTTGAGTTATGTGCTTATCTTGATAACTTTTTATCTTTAAAAAGCTTGGAAAAAATCCCTGAAGTTGGCATTTGGACAGTTTGACATAAATTTCAAATTCAATTCACCATCTTCCTTTGTTCACTGTAAGCTTTTCGAAATTCAAAATTTGGTGCTATTCTTTATCTCTTTATTTTTAGTTGTGCTAAATGGTCTTGCTCTAATGGCAATTGAAATTGCTATGTTGGTCACTCAAAAAAAAAAAAAGAAAGTGCTATGTTGGAGGAAGTTGATGTCAAATGTGTTGTAGATGATTTTGCTTCAAGACATGTGAAAAGAGCAACATTTTTTAAGGTATTTGTTGTAAACTTTTTATATTTGAAGTAATTTTATAATGTAATTTAACTATACATTTTGGCATGCGTTAGATTTTTGAAGTGGAAGAAATTTTATCATTTAATAATTATTGTAAATAATTTGTAAACACTAGGGTTATTAGTCGACCCCAATCTTTTGGGATTAAGGCTCTAGTATTGTTGTGTTGTTGTGAACAATTATTGAAGGGCCCATTTTAAAAGACAACACATAAATAAATAATGCTTCTATCATCTTTGCTCTGCCTCTAGTGTTGGTTTCCCATATGTAGGCTAATGTGTGAGAAGCTTCCATCATCTCTTACACAACATATTTTTCTGATTCTGTAGTTGGAGAAACACTAGAAAGAAGTGGATTAGAGTATTTTGAAAGTCTTCAAGTTCATAGTAATAATTCAAGCAATAATTCTAGTGTTTAAAATTTATATTGTAAACTTCGGGTTGAAGATCAAGAACCTAAAGCAAGTTAAAGAAGGGTTTATTGAAGTCCATGTTCATGTAAATACTTCATTTTTTTCTTAAAACATCAATCTTACTTTTCTATAAGTTGAAGTATTTCTTACTTCGTTACTTCATTATCATCCTGTAAATGTTATTTATTTCTTAATTGCTTAATTAGTGATCTTAATCTTGACTAATTAATTTTACTCCTTGTTTAATTAATCCTATTTTTGTTTAATTGGCTTGGTTTATCATACTTAAATGCAATGTGTTTGTTTTCATGTTCTCTTACATTATAAGTGAGTGGTTCTATCCTAGAAATAGGAGCTTATTAACTCATTGTCTTTGGAAAGTGATTACAGTTAATTGAGCATGAGTTGATGTAATATTGGTCCACGAGAAACTTTAATAAACTCTTGGCTAGTTTTAAGAAGGGTGGCTAGGAGACGGTGCTATGTCATCTATATAGAAGTGTCTAATACCACTTCAGCTTTACCCATGGTTGATTCCTTGAGATTATTTATGATTAAATTTAGCAGTAAAAATCTATGCTAATGAACAAGTAGCCTAGAAGCCAAAGTTCATTAATTCCTCTCTATTCACCCGAGATAGTTATGTTGAAAAATAATGGTTACTCACTTACTCCAAATGTCATGTCATTCATCTAAAGTAACCATGGCTAGATTGTAATAGCATGGATGACCATGGTATCGTCAAAGGCTCGTCAAAGGCCAGAAGCCTTAGACCTTCTACCTTTACCATAGACTAAGTGATACCCAAACCTAGAAGTAGATGCATCTTCCTTACATGTTAATAAGTTAATACAAAGTGCTAGTTGTCTTTCCATAGATAATCTTCCAAGAGTTCAATCGTTGTGTTCCAACAAACCCAAAATCTATTGGTAAAAATCTTTTGATTACTAGGACTAGGATAGTGCAACATTGTGACACACACTTTCCACTAATATTTGTTATTGGATGGTATGTGTTGGTGTGTTATACTTGCAACAATGTAATTTGATGGTCTTTAAAGTATAGCCACACTTAACATTATATATTTATATATATATATATATATATATATATATATATATAGGAAGAAGTTCCAGTGAAAACCATTCTTATATAAGAACCATGAGAACCAATCTGCCTAACAAAAAAGTGTTACTTTTTTACTAAAAAGGTGTTACTTTTAGACAAAAAAGTGTTACTTTTTTATGAAAAAGAAAAAAGATACTTTTAGGCAAATAAGTGTTACTTTAAGAAAAAAATTCTGAAAAAACGGTGTTACTTTTCGAAAAAAAACGTGTTACTTTGTATTTATATTTTTTTTTGAAAGTAACATTTTGTTGCTAAAAAGTACCAAACTTTTGTAAAAACAAAAGTAATATTTTTTTGGGCAAAAGTAACACATTTTCTGTGAAAATCTAACACATTTTTATCGGAGATGTTGGTTCTCACGGTTCTCATATAAGCTTGGTTCTCATATAAGTTATAGTGAGAAACCAAGCTTATATGAGAACCGTGAGAACCAAGCTACATGATAAAAAAATGTTACTTTTTTACAGAAAATGTTACTTTAAGGCAAAAAAATGTTTTTTTAAAAAACAAAAAGTTACTTTTTAGCAAAAAAGTGTTACTATCAGAAAAATTTTCAAAAATAAAATAATATAAAGTAACACGTTTTTTACGAAAGTTAACATTTTTTTATGTAAAAAGTAACACCTTTTTGTGAGTTTTGTTCAGAATTTTTTTGAAAGCAACACTTTTTTGTCGAAAAGTATCATCTTATTTTAACAAAAAAATAACACTTTTTTGCATAAAAGTAACACATTGTAATAGAAAAGTAATACTTTTTTGTCAGATAGATTGGTTCTCACGGTTCTTATATAAGGTTGGTTCTCACTAGGATTTCTTCATATATATACATATATATATATATAGGAAGAAGTTCCTGTGAGAACATCCTTATATGAGAACCGTGAGACCCAATCTGCCTTACAAAAAAAATGTTACTTTTTACTCAAAAAGTGTTACTTTTAGACAAAAAGGTGTTATTATTTTTTATGATACTATTAGGCAAAAAAGTGTTACTTTAAGAAAAAAATTCTAAAAAAACTCATAAAAAGGTGTTATTTTTTACATAAAAAGGTGTTACTTTTCGGAAAAAAACGTGTTACTTTGTAATATGTTTATTTTTTTGAAAATTTTTTTTTTTTTCTAAAAGTAAAACTTTTTTTCTTAAAAAGTACCAGCTTTTTTTAAACAAAAGTAACATTTTTTTGTCCAAAAGTAACACATTTTTTGTAAAACAGTAACTCATTTTTATGAAACAAATTGGTTCTCATGGTTCTCATATAAGTTTGGTTTTCACTGGAACTTGACCCTATATATATATATATATATATATATATATATATATATATATATATATATATATATATATATATATATTGAAAATATACATTTTTTCATGAAAGTATCAACTTTTTTTAAAAAAAAAAAGTAACCCTTTTTTGTCCAAAAGTAACACCTTTTTAATTAAAACGTAACACTTTTTTTACGAAGATTGGTTCTCACGGTTCTTATATAAACTTGGTTCTTAATGGAGCTTGACCTATATATATTGAGTCAAATTCCAGTGAAAACCAAGCTTATATGAGAACCGTGAAAACCAATCTCTCCGATAAAAATGTTACTTTTTCAGGAAAAGATGATTCTTTTGGACAAAAAAATGTTACTTTTGTTTTAAAAAAAATTTGATACTTTTTAGTAAAAAATTACTTTCAGAAAAAAATATAAATACAAAGTAACACGTTTTTTTCGAAAAGTAAGACCTTTTTATGTAAAAAGGAACACCTTTTTGTGAGTTTTTTTCAGAACTCTTTTCTTAAAGTAACACTCAGTTGCCTAAAAGTGTCATTTTTTTTTTCACAAAAAGTAACACTTTTTTTGCCCAAAAGTAACACCTTTTTAGTAAAAAAAAGTAACACTTTTTTGTCAAGCAGATTGGTTCTCACAGTTCTCATATAAGAATCGTACAGTTCTCATATAAGGATGGTTCTTACTTGAACTTCTTCATATATATATATATACATAGGATCAAGTTTCAGTGAGAACCAAGCTTATATGAGAACCGTGAGAACCAATCTGCCTGATAAAAATGTGGTACACTTATACAGAAAATGTATTACTTTTGTACAAAAAAATGTTACTTTTGGTTTAAAAAATAGCTGTTACTTTTTACCAAAAAAGAGCTACTTTCAGAAAAAAAAATATATATATTTTCCAAAAAAATAAATATCATACAAAGTAACATGTTTTTTCAAAAAAGTAACACCTTTTTACGCAAAAAGGAACATCTTTTTGTGAGTTTTTTTTTCAGAATTTTTTTCTTAAAGTAACACTTTTTTGCCTAAAAGTATCTTTTTTAAAAATTAAAAAAAAAAAAAGCAACACTTTTTGCCTAATAATAGTAACACTTTTTAGTAAAAATGTAACACCTTTTTGTCAAGCAGATTGTTCTCATATAAAGATGATTCTCACTAGAAGTTTTTCATACATATATATATATATATATATATATATATATATTAGATTTTTTTTCTTAAAATAACACTTTTTTGCCTAAAAGTATCATTTTTTAAAAAAAAAAAACAACACTTTTTGTCTAATAATAGTAACACTTTTTTAGTAAAAAAGTAACACCTTTTTGTCAAGCAGATTTGTTCTCAAATTAGGATGGTTCTCACTAGAAGTTCTTCATACATACACACACACATACATATATATATAACAGAATTTTTTCTTAAAATAACACTTTTTTGCCTAAAAGTATCATTTTTTAAAAAAAAAAAAACAACACTTTTTTCCTAATAATAGTAACACTTTTTTAGTAAAAAAGTAATACCTTTTTGTCAACCAGATTTGTTCTCATATAAGGATGGTTCTCACTGGAAGTTCTTTATATATATATATATATATATATATATATATATATATATATATATATATATATATATATATATATATATATATATATATATATATATATATATTTTATATATATATATATATATATATCGTATAAAAGTTTGAATATGTAGCTTTTTACTCTATATTACACTTTGTCTATTTTGGTGAAATGATTAGTGCACACAAGGTAAGAAGATGGAAAAGACTAAGATCCCCCACTTCCAAATTTAACCCCAATCAACACTCCTCGCCACCCACCCCCATTTTCCAACCATATAAACCCCCTCCCCAATATTTACATGTCCCTTCCCCCCATGCGGATTTCACGCCAAAAGCTGAAATCTATCCCCAAAACACTCAAAACTAATCCGATTGTGAAAATCACCCCCATATCCAAAAAAATTGAACCCACCCAAACCAGCCCACAAAATTGTCCCAAAGACCAAAGCTCGCAAACTTTGCTTTCCCTTAAACCCAATATCTATGAAGGTGGTCTACAACCCTATCGGTAGAGCATATGTACATCTCAACTACGCGCTATGGCTTTCTCAGCTTGGTGTTGTGTTATGGTTGTAGCGACCCAAGGGGCTTGAAACATACAAAATAGGTGACTAGAGAGCAGGGGAACGATGGAGAAAAGAGAGAAAAGGGTATAAATTAGTGGTGGGGATGGAGGAGGACAGAAACAAGGAGGCGGGGGAGACTAACGTGGGACTGGGAAAGGGGTACTCATGGGAGGACAAATAAAGTTCACAGTTTGATGGAAATTGATAAAAGAAGAAACTGGTGCACTTGTTTGAGAATTTTCAAAAAACAATTATGGTTGCACTTAAAAATGAGAAGGAAGCATACATTTAGGTCATATCAAATGCAAAATAGGAAGTTAAAAACAAGGACAAAGCAACAACAGAAGTAACATCATGTATATCTTACCATGTAGAGTGTCTAACACAGTCAATAACTTCTTCTCTATAGATGTTTCGTGCCTCTTTTAGTCGCTTTTGCTGCTCAATGCACGGTCGTTCTTTTATCTGCCTATCTGTTTCTTCCAAAAGAGAGATTGATTGGGACTGATGTGACATGTAGTAGGATGCCTAAACAAATTTTGTGAACAATTAGCTGACATTCCAATTATGAAGTAACAAAACACTAATGCAAGAATAAGCCACAAGTTCTAATAACTAAAAGTTCCTAAACACAGAGAGCACATGCTACACTAAAAGAGGAATTCAACCAGGGAAGATAATAGTATGTACAAAATCAAATAACAAAACAATCACCAGCATAACAAGCGCTCAAGACAGTAAAAGATCCACAAGCCAACAGATATATAGCTCATTCTTCCAAAAGCAGTCTTACATACATAGTGCAAAAATAATGTCACGACATATTGTATTGGTCAAGTGCCCAAGTCCTAGAAATTTTAAATCTATCATACCGCTGATGAGCATCGGAAAGATGTAAAAAAAACCCATCTCATGTTTTTGGCCAATAATAGGCGGCACGACAACCACATAACCCTCGTTACCACTTTAATGTCACCGTTGTTGAAATCACAACCCAAACCCTATGTTTGCACTAGATAAAGATACGCGCGTACATGCTCAAAGCATAACAGCGTAACCAGGTATGTTTTATCAATGGTCCATAATTTCCGTAAATTTGTACTTCACATTTGCAGTTTATTATCAATAAAAACCCCTCTTATTTTGCATCCAAAAAACATACGAAAGTTTCTTATTCACCATTATAGTTTCTTACACCAGATATGTTACTTAAATTCACCTGGAAAGGCTCGTTTTAAGAGGTTAAGATCATATAGAAGTGCTTCTGAACTGCCAGGGATTTATAAAATCATGACTAGCAGTAGAACCCCAGCCATTAAGAATAGAAGAACTTTTGAATTATCAAAAAAAAATTGATGGCCAAGGGAACTAGAGCGCAGAAGAAAAATGTTGACAATCTAGCATGCATATTTTTACCTGTATAAACATATTAATTTATCCAGAAATGATCTAAATACTAACCCTTCCTAAGCATATAAGTTTCAGGAATCTCACAATTCCACATCTTGGCAGCTCTGCACCAGAGTGTGACATAACTTTTAAATGTAAGCACACTTAACAACATGAGTGAGGGACTAATAAACACGCAAGGCTGGAATTCATGAATTCAAACTTTAGAAAGGGATGAAACTTGCACTGGCTTCATCACCAGATTAAGAAGCTACTCAAAGAATAAAAAAGATAGGCATCAAGCCTTTTTCAAAAGCAATCAGAACTTAAAATTTTATCCCCACACTTCAGCCTGTTTTTCACTCGAATTTGATTTTATATCCACGCCCAGCCCCAATAAACCTATTGCATATAAGGGCCCTAAAGCTTGTCATGTTTTGAAACAAAGGAAACAATCGATTTCCCACAAAATAAACCTACTCAACTCACCTGCCTAAAATTTGGAGCAACCCCTATGTGATACAATAAAAGCAAAAAATCAAGAAGCTCCTCTTCTCTCAATGTTGCTGAAGAAATGTTACTCTCGTCAGGTACTATTCTTGAATGCTGCACTGGTCGGTACCCAAACTGAGAGTGAGGATGCTCACTTGAGCTAGGTTTGTCTACAATTTCCTCATTCAAACTTCCAGTACTGCATTCGGCAGCAACATGAGCAGATCGCTCAGGAATGGAAGAGCTATGGCCTAGAGAACCCTTGGCTCTAAATCTCACAGGATCACGGTAGCTTCTTGTGAAATCAAAGTCATAGCTGTAACAACAACATGGTTTTTGCCTAGTAAAATGTGTGACTCTAGTGTCTTCATCATCCATGCAGCCTTCTTCCCAAGATATAACTTCTGACTCCCTGTCAGACAAAGGATGCAAATCTAATAGATTGCTAAATGATCCTCCAATTCTAGAAATGTCTATCCTTAGAGGATCATTCTTCACAAGCAACTCAATGGGGAAACTGAGTTGACCACCCCTATGTAAAAAACCAATATCCTCTTTAGGATTAACCCTGTGACTCTTAGACCACCCACAAATATCTGCCATGGGAAAATCTTCAGAGAGAAAATGAAGGATAACCGAATACAAGGAAACCAAAACTGTGTTTCCCAGAACCCCTGGTGATGTCATGTTACGGTCGGCTCCTCTATTTTTAATCAACACATTCTGCAAAAACTTTCTAAAAATTGAACCAGGAAACTGAGGAGGTGACACAGGAGGAATGAATTGGATAACCAGGCAACACAGATCCCGGTGCTTCTCTTCGATCTGCAATCCATATAACATAAAGTTTTAGTCTCAAAGACTACAATTGCTCAGCCTATTATCAGAAATACAACAAAACTTAGGCTCATATTGAAGGTCCAAAATAATTAAACAGACAGGGGCTAGGTAAAAATACATAAAGTTTAGGACCTTTTCATTTTATATTTTTCAAAATTTTGGGATTCAAAAGTAAGTAATTAAATTAAAGTCAATTTTACAAACACTGATATAAACTAATATTTAAGGCCCCTCATTTCAAGGGGGCCTTGTGTAGTTGTGCGGTTGTACACCTTGCACATATCTCGAACTACCTTTAGAACAAATTAAAGGAATATACAAACAATCATAACAGTTGAATTTGGTTCAATTAACAATTTGCAACTTTGCATGAAATCCACAATGAACGCAACAAATGAGAGTGGAAAATTATTGGCTTAGTTAATCTCAAATCCAAGTAATCTTCCTAATGAGCTTAAGCACTGACCAAAACATTCAGCATGTTCAACTGAACAAGCAAAACGGAAACATTCCATCAGTACTCAAAACTTATTCACCGATTCATCACCACATACAGTATCAACAACAATGTCGAAGCCAATTAAACCAAATGCTTAATCCCAATAATATGGAGTCAGCTATTTGAACCAAAACACATCAATGTAAGAGATCATTGCTAAAAAGGAGAATACTTTCTTCGTCTCTAACTTTAAACTAGTCTACAGCTAACATCAATTCCAATGATCACTCCCATATATTCTCCTTCGATATTTATTCTATTTTATTGTCATGTATTCTTGCAAATCACAATTCTTCATGTCACTCTTACCTCCTGCCAAACCATCTTTAGCCTACCTCTCTATCTTCAAAACTCTCCAAAGTTCCAACCTTCAACTTTCAAATTGTTGCATTTGTTGATGCATATTTTGATCTTATTCGCAAATAACCAAACTAACTTAGATTATATTTCTTAATATTTCTAAAATTTCTGCAACTCCAAGACCCTTTCTTATGTTTTCGCCTATAGTTCAATTCTTTGACATATGTTTGAATAAATATCTTTGTTCTTAATCATGAAGCTAAATTCAAAAGCAAAAAAGATATTTAGATAAATCCAAAATCAAACCTTCATGTCTCATCAAGGAGGTTTCGCCATTCATGAAGCAGGTAAAGGCAAAAAGATAGGACATAAGAGGAAAACAATTGTTTACAAGCATAAGAATCACTAATGGTCTTATACTTTTACCTACAAAGCCAAAGAGTTGGAAGCAACCACTGAAAATAAATTACATTGGAATTCAGAACTGACAAGTAACTGCATTTGTATTTGAACATTTAGGCGATACCATATTTGAATTACATATAAATTGGAATAAGGAAGATGAGCATGCAATTCAAAATGGAGGGAGAAAAAAGGACTTGTATCCAAATAGATCAACTAAAGAAAAAGCCTCTAATGTGAATCATCTTCTCTCTAGAGCATATTTTTAATGTTATATAATAGACTTCAAACATAAATTGAGTATGAAGCATGTATAACCATCATTAAAAGCTAATTTTTAAGCCATTAAAATGTTGCATTATCACTGGACAGTTCAACATAGTGTGATAATTAGAGACACAGAGAAGTATGGAGGGGCATCCAATATCCAACAGTATTGCAATACCTTGCTAATTACATCTGACAGAGCTGTGGTCGTCAGTGCCATACTGCTTTCATGAGCAACATCCTCACAAGAATTAGGCCACCAAACCGAAGGCATCAGTAGCTGAAGATCATGCTTGTTAGGGCTTTTCCATGACAGAAAGCCTTCAAATAAGAACTCGAACACAGATGATTTCCACCAAAGCACCATCAACTCTTCTCTTCTCAACAGATGGCAAGCCAATGCAAGATATGAGTAAGATCCAGAATACGGGCAATCTGTTAGAACTAATGAAGCTGTTTTGCAACCATAAGAAAGGGCATGGATTAAATGCGTAAATAGTAAGCTGGAGCTTCTAAATAACAGAACAATGTCAAGAACTTTGTCCAAGCTAGAATGATCATGTGGTAAATGCAGGCCATATAATTCCATGAGAAATGATAAAAATGGACCCCATGCTATATATTCCATGCCCCTCTCATCTTCATTAAGGACAGAGATGAACTCATCACATATAGCATCAGCAGCAGGGTGAAAAATATCCTCCAGAGGAACAAATCTCTGCAACCTTCTCAATTTATCAACAGAAGTGAAATCAGACCTTTCCATGCGTTTTATTTCCAACAATCTTGATAAGCAGTGCAAAAGCTGTGACGCATGTGAAGTTGCAGGTGGAGGACTTTGGATAGGAAGGAAGCCTTCAATTGGATATTTGAATGGTCGAGCACCAAAATTCAAGTCACACCTTTCACCCTGAGAAAGAGATACGGCAGGAAAATAACCTATTCCAGGACTCATCTTCCTAATGCCTGCAAAGGCAACTCCAAGTGAAATACCATTCCTGTAAAACAAAATCCTGTCCTCGTCTAAGTTTATACAGCATCCAATAACATCACCAACAACCCAGGGCTGACCATATGCCTCATCCTCCTCATTCCATTTCTTAACTCTCTTTCCATCAAAGGCATAAGAATCCTCAGCATCACCAACCCCCATACGGTCGGTGAAGGGACAAGATACAGTAGCCCAACCAAGTTGTTGAATCCCTGCGGTTTCCAGCATCACTTCGTACATCCATTTACCTTGCCAAACACAAGCATTTGCTCTGGCACTGCTGAAAATAGCCAGACTTTCCAGCAACAAAGGAGGGTTAGTAATTCGCAAATCTCCACACATACTAGATTGATCAATCGAAACAACATTTCCATGCCCACGGTCAAAGATACATATGCCATCCTTATTGAGGGGTTGAGAACCAAGATGCTCCGGAAACTTCAAAATAATGCGCTTAACTAAAGAACGGACTAAAGTGACATCAAGTGAGCCGTTCAATGGTTCTATTGATCGGTAAGGAAGATCGAATATATATTCAAGTGTCCGCTCTAATGATTGGTGTCCAAACTCATCATGATAGGAAACAAGACGATTCTTTTGCGAATTCACTTTCTTATCTTCACCATTTAGTATTAACGCTAACCCTGAAGATAATCCACTAGCCCATAAACCATCTTCTGCCATTTAAGAGGAGGGCTTTTCCACCTCCCCAGATTATCCTACATATGTCAACAACCTTGAATTCTCTAGAACCAACTCATATTAGCCTCCACTATACAAAAGCAAGCGACAATCTCCTCCAAAACCTAAAAAGTATAAATAATCCTTATACAAGAGTACAAAACAGCAGTTCCCCCTACAAACTAAAAAATATCATCATAAATCATAGGTAATCATCCAGAATTAGCTAAGTAACACTAGAAACACAAATTTTCAATAATTAACAAAAAAAATTATTACTTTCATCAATTCAAGTTTCTCAGAGCTCCATTTCACTAACATATTATCAAAGTAATGAAATTCAAAACAAATTCTTTTTAGGATAAACGAATTAAAAAGAGAAAAAAATATATAAACTTACAAGCACTGGGATCACGAATCTTCTACAATAAGTCGCGTGAAAGCAGAAAAAAAAAAAACAAAAAAAAAAAGCCTTCAACAACGATCAAATTCCACAATCACTCTTGTCTTCTACAATAACAATAAAATAGACTGATTTGAGAAACTAGTGTCTACCAGACTCCATGAACGAAAGTAGGAAAGAGAAACAAAGGAAAACAGAGAAACGAAATTACCAATTGAACGCCAAAAAATTGGGGGAAAATTGAAAAGTAGCTGACTCAGAAGAACCCTAGAATAAGAGGAACTGTTAACCGACACGTGTCCGTAGTAAGGTAGTCAGTGACGTGGATTAAGAAATGGTTTACTTTCGGGTTAAGCTGCCGGTGACTTTGGAAAGGGTCCACGGTTTCAGCCGGTTATCCGGTAACACTAATACCGTGATACGAAGTTAAATTGAATTTTAATTTAATGGGAATAAATTTAGGGAGTGTTTGTTTTGGAAAATTTAAGACTAGAAAACAGTAATAAATAATCATTTTCGTTACTTGATGTTTGATTTGCATTATCAATAACCATTACCGTTACCAAGAGGTAACCAATTCCCTTAGGTAGCGTTTGGAAACACGAATTTCATTTGAATTTTTATAATTCAATTCAAGAAATTGAAATTATGGATTTAAATTTCAATTCCAATTTCTCAATCTCGTTTGGAAATCAAAGAATTGAATTCCTATATTTTAAATCCACATAGTTGTTTGGAAAATATTGGAATTGAATTCCCAAATTTAAATTCTATAGCATTGTTTGGATAACCTTGTAATTACATTCAACCAAAAATATTAAATTTAAATTTTTAATGATTAAACGTTCATTATCATGGGAATGACATGATACATATCATGAAAATTTACACTACAAAATTATTTCCATTGCCACTAATTATTCAGTTAGTCTTTTGAGAGACCGTCTCTTTGAGAGACATATTTTAAGCCCAGTCCATTAAAAATTAATGTCTAGTTACATTATTCTTAATGCTTACTTACTATATCCTTAATGCCTACTTTTAATATCTTAAATATTTACTTACATTATTCTTAATGCATATTTACAATATTTTAAAAAATATATAATGGGTTGGCTCAATTAGAGATGGTCTCTCAAAGAGACCGCCTCTCACAAGAATTTGTGCTAATTATTACCGTTGATCAAACGGGCCCATTGCTACCTGTTAAGCATAAGTAGTTGGTTTACCACAGTAAACAACTACTCTTATAAGAGACCGTTTTTCAAAGAAGCGACCTCAAAATAAGAAGTTCACATTTTTATTTTCACTTTAATTTGTATTAGTTGGGTTATTTAGCCCATATATTTAATGCATCTATCAGAGAGACCGTCTATTACAAAAATTTGTGGAGTAAATGGTAACTGGCTATTACTCCTCTAAAACCTTATTACTCCCAGAAAATTTCAAAAAAAAATAAGATTATTTAACAACTTTATTCCAAAAACAAGCTTCGTGGAAACTTTATTTTCAAAATAAGTGTCCGTATATCCAAACTTAGACTTGGTATAATGTCACTGTACTAACAGCGAATTAAAAAAAAATAATAATAAAAATTTAAAAAAAAATTAAAAAAAATTAGTAAAGCCTCAAGTCGTTGTTACTAACAGCGACTTAATGCGTTTTAAGTTTCTTCTTCGTCATTTCAGTTACTTCCTCATTCCAATCTACGAGATTAAGGAATTGACCAGTCAACCTTAAAATCACTGTTACTAACAACGACTTGAGACTTTACTAATTTTTTTTTTATTTCACTGTTAGTAACAGTGACATTACACCAAGCCTAGGTTTGGATGTACGGACGTTTTTTTTGGAATAAAGTTTTCATAGAGCTTATTTTTGAAATAAAGTTGTTAAATAATCTTTTTTTTCAAATTTTCTTACTCCCAAGGGATTTATGGCTGATTCTTGTTGGTGATCATGAAGTCCAATTCACTATCCCATTCATTGGAAATTTGTAGTTTTTTAGACTGGTTGACCCAAATGCTTAAATGGACCCATTTTGAACCTTTTTTTAAAAAAAACTTGAAATAAAAAGCAAAAAAAAATATGAAAAATTTACATAATAGCCAAAGTGTCAAAATATTTCCCAAGATAAGCAATTTTAATATATATTTAATATAAAAAAATAAAAAATATTTGGGCTGAATAGGAATTGAAATTAGGGAAGGTATGGGTTGGAAATGAAGATAATTGGGTTGGAATTGTATTGGAATTGGACCAATTTCAATTTTTCAGCTTAGCCAAACAATGAAATTGGGCCAATTCCATCAATTCAAATGAAATGACCCAATCCAAACATACCCTTAATTTATTTCCACTCATGATACACCGGTAACAAAATTCATCAATACCTTGAATCAAAAATAAAAAACAGATTTCTTTTCCGCAATCATCATCTCAACTTTTCTGTGTATAAAGCTTTACTTTTATATCAGTTTGGCCTGCCCATCTTCAACAATCAACACCCCTATTTTCACTTTCTCTCTCCTCTTATATAGAAGAATACTTTGCTCAAGCTTTGATTTCATTGTATGGTAAGTTTTGGTTTTTCAATTACATCTCATCTCATAATATTAAAAAAAAAAAAAAAGAGAATCTAATCAAATTTTTTAATAAAAGTCCTTCAATCGATCCACTTAACTGTATATTTTTTCCAGCAATTGAAATAGAAAAAAAAAATTTGAGGCAACTATTTATAATATTAGAGAAATAATGAGGGTGTATGTTAGATAAAAGTGGGAACAATGTTGTTGCTAATGAGAGAGTGGGTAAAAGAAGCATTTCTACTATGTACTCGATTTGTAATTGATTCCATTACCTATCTAAACCAAACAGGTTTTCAAGCTAACGATTGTTGTTTCCCTTACCTTATCTTTTCATATTCCATTCCCTTTCTATTCTATTCTTTGTACCAAACATCCCCTTAGAATATACGTCTTTATTACAAGGATTTAAATTGGAGAAAAGGAAAAAAATATAATAAATTGATGAAATAAAAAAGAAATATGCATATATGATTAAAGAAATATAAATTTGTGAACTAGATAAAAAGAGAATATAATTTTATAACTTAACATATGAATGGCGTAAAATATTATCAGTTAGTCTTTACTCAAAAAAAAATTATCAGTTAGTTCACTTAGTCTCTTGAAAGACCAACTCTATGAGAGACGGTCCTCAAGTACAATTCATTCCAACATCTTTCATTAATTTAAATACTTTAAAAAAGAAAAATGAAGCACTCAAAGGTAGTTGTGCATGTTTCAAAAAAAAAAACCATTTCATATTACAATGCACAACAGTTTATTCTTTTTGGAAAAATGCGTGGCAATTAATGCCTACTTTGAGTCATCTTCCCTTCTCAATAAAAAAACAGATTCCAATATGCTTTCATCTTAATTCACAATCATCGTCCGTACTGAAACACAATGGATGCTTTCATGCAAGAATTTGAGCAATTTGTAACAAATCAGCAAGACAATCAACATATAAAGGATGATATAGGTATATTGATATTTTTTTTCGAATCAGACAATTGATATAGGCATGTTGATATTTTTTCGAATCATACAATATTTGTATACTATTTTACATCGTGTTGAAAATATGATTGAATTTGATGCAGTTTTAACAATTGATGAACACAATGACGTTGAACATAATGATGGGAATACAGTACGTAAATGTAAAGGTTAGTAAATACACGTTTATTAAGGTTAGTAAATGTAAGTTGACATTAAGGTTCATATAAATAGGAATTGAGGTTATTGGAAATATGCAACAAGTATAATCTAAGTAGGCATTTAGTCAGTATTAACTATAATTAAGTAGGCATTAAGTGTGCTGTAGCCTGTAAGTTGGCATTAAGTGTGTTGTAAGCAGGCATTAAGTAGTTCTATAAGCTGGCATTAAGTCTGATGCATTAAGATGATATAAGTAGGCATTAAGTGTGTTGTAAGTTAACATTTAAGTAAGTATTAAATATGATGTAAGTATGCATTAAATATGTTGTAAGTAGGTAAATTTAATGTAAGTAGATATTAAGGATACTATAATCAACCATTAAGCATATTGTAAGTAGGCATTAAGTATACTATAAGTAAGCATTAAGGATGATGTGAGTAGGCATTAAGGATATAATAAATAGGCATTATATTTTAAGTTGGCATTAAGCATATTGTAAGTAAGTATTAAGGATGATGTAAATAGGCATTAAGGATACTAGAAGTAAGCATTAAGGATATTATGAGTATGCATTAAGTATGTTGTAAGTAGGCATTTAAGGATGATGTAAGTAGGAATTAAGGATGATAAAAGTAAACATTAAATATGATGTGAGTAGATATTAAGAATAACTGAAGTAGACATTAAGGGTAACTGAAGTATGCCTTAAGTTTTTTGTATGTTTACTGTTTAATATTATTAATTGTTATTTGCTATGTTCACAGGAATTGGTGATGATAATAAACTACAAATTATCCAGCACATTGTTGAGGTGTTGTATATAAAGACATATGAATATGCCAAAGATATTACAGTGCAAAAATATTCAATTCAAGAATATCAATTACAACTACATGCACCATATATTGTGCTTAATCCTGAAAAGTCTGTAACAAATGGGATAAAAAAAAGAATTAAAGGGAACTTTGAGAAGAGAAGACAAACAACAACAAAAAATAAGGAGTTTGGTTCAAAAACACAAAACAAACACATTATATGATGTACATTACTTATCAAATATGGTGCCTGTTTAAAGGCTTCTTAATTTATATTTGAGGAATGCATAATGGATGTTTCATGCTAGCGCTCTTGATCTCTTCTATATCAGCATTTTGCTTTCTTATTTGACATATACAGTCTGACTTTCCAAATAAAATGTTTAATGTCTACTTATATTATCTTTAATGTCTACTTAAAGTATCGTTAATGCATATTTATTGTATCCTTAATTTCATCCTTAGTGTCAGTATCCTTAATGCATACTTATTGAATTCTTAATGTCTACTTACATCATCCTTAATGCATACTTATAGTGTCCTTAATGCCTACTTACAGTATGCTTAATACCTACTTACATCATCTATAATGCCTACTTACAAAATTCTTAATGCCTACTTACAAAATTTTTAATGCCTACTTACAACATCCTTAAACCTACTTATAGTATGCTTAATGTCAACTTGATTAATGTAACACCCCTGAATTTCCGACCCTATATACAGAACCAAAACCGCAGGGGAACGGAGGAAATTCGGGTGTTACATTAAAAATAAAATATAAAATAAATATTGAAAGAAGAAAAAAGGAAAGTTAAGTTGGATGATTTAGTTAAAGGAATTAGAAAACTCCCATATAAGATTGTGCGTAAATTTCGACAACATCTGCCCTAAAGTTGGATGCATTTAACAAACAACGATCAGGAAAACAGAGTTTGAAGAAAGAAAGTGAATGATAAACTATTTAAATCATACAACCGACAAAAACAATGCAGCGGAATTAACTTATACAAAGGAGGGCATGCACCTCAAACTTAGAACATAGGCAACTTAATTAAAAAGAAACTACATGTAAACAACAAGATTATTGTATACTTTAAGATTCTCACCCATTTCCCCCCATATGCAATGTAAAGAAACTCCATCACCTGCTATGTCTATCTATGTAACCCTGTTGCTCAACTTAGGATTATAGACCAACGTGTCATAGTAGGGCCATCAAAGATAGGCCATTAACATTGAAAACAAACAATGCACGTCAGTAATCGACGAACTTATAACAGTTAGAACCACAGAACAAGTGAATAGAACAATAACAATGCACGACAATTAGGGTTTTATTCATGTACCTAACACTTTCGATTAACTCCACGATTTGCTTCCAGAACTTTTAATCCCTCAAAGAATATTCAAGAGTAGTGGATATTTTCTCTACTTTATGGCATAATGACAAGGCCAAGGGCCTTATCGGCCATCAGGCGCCCATGGCAAAGTATGAGTTCATACACCCTTCAACTGATCCTCTCGGATCCTACCTTCGGGAAAAAGACACACTGGAGCGCCAATCTAGTGAAGAGGCCACCGTATTGGGGTTTGCAAAGCCCGTATGGTAACACCTCGGTCAAGGGGCAGTATCGGCCACCCGATGTCCAATGACAAAAGTAAGCTCATAACCCCCAATACGGTGATCCCGTCGAATCTCACCTAGGGGACTACTGAATCAATCGGATATAATCCAGTTGAGTCACGCCAACTAATTGTAATCTAATGTTTAATCAAATGGGAATAACTCCCGCTTTCTACTATTAATAAGTGCCCTGGGATAGCAGATTGCCAAAATCCACTGAACAACTCAAACGAAATATGAAATCCACCTATAAAGAAGTCATTCTAACTTTTAGACATAATCTAATTCTTAAATAAATAAGGGGACGATCTCCGCCTTCTACTAACACTCTTATTCTCTAAACTATTCTAATGTCAAGAATTTCATAATCGATAGCTCTTCGTATAAAGTTTACTCACTGGTACCTCATAGTTTCGATACGATGCATATTATCACAATAAATAATAATGTCTTAAAAGAAATTGCATATAAAGGTTAGTTACTGCGTGTACGTACCTGTAAGCGTCACTGCACGACAAAAATCACAATAATCACCCAACTAGAGTTCTACCTTCCTCTTATGAATTGGGAACCAATACAAGGTTGAAGTAGAACTAATAAGCCTATTTGTCTCCACTTAAGAGCATCTAACGTCTAGAACAAGCTATCATTCAACCATTTAAAGTAACTTCAATTTATTCTAATGCATACTAAACCAATTCGCATTACTCAATCTATATTTGTTCATAAGTTATAATATTAACTCAACAATCAAATAAGCTTTTACATCCACTAAACCAATGGGACTTGAGTAATAAAACAATATCACCATGTCATGTCATCAACTAATAACACTTGTAGAACAACACTAATACTAATAACTTAAAATAATGTTGATGTTGGTGATAACCTCAAGTTGTCGTATTACTCACTAAAACATACAAAATTACTCACAATGGCAAAGGACATGAAAAGAAACACTTCCTCTAATAATTAGCAACAATAATAACAATAGTTTCTTTCGATTCCACAACGATAAAATTCAACTCCAATAGCTACGATCGTAACACAATTAACCAACAATAATACTCAATAATATAAACAATAACCACCATCATTTTTTATAATAATAAAAGTGACAATTAACACCCACTTTTGGGACTAATAGATTAGAGGAAGGTGAGATGGCTTACAAGGATGGAACACGAAGAGGGTGAAGAAATAAGTGGAATTTGTGGTGGTGGTGTGCTTGTAATGGTGGGGGCTGCACAGAACTGGCTGTCACAGCCGTGTGCACTGGCGGTTGTGGGGAGGAGCAAGCAACAGCCGACAGCTAGGGGCTGCAGGCGCGTCCAGCACCTGTGGCGGTGGCACAGCAGCCAGCAGGGGTGGCACAACTAAGAATAAGGGAAAGGGAGAGAAGGAGGGAATGAGGGAGAGAAATTGTATGTCAAATTATAATCTCACTTAAAATAAAACCCTACCCCATCTTTTTCTAGGCTAAAATATTTTAGCAAGGCCCAATCAAGGCTAATATATATATATATATATATATATATATATATATATATATATATATATATATATATATATATATAATTTTGATTCAAGCCTTTTTTATTTTAGAAATTGTAACTCTATTTTTAACATAAATATACGTTAACATTTTAATTCGTATATGAAAGTAATCTATTAAACCTAACTCGAATTAATTTCATAGAATTATAAAGTTCCAAAAGTTATTATAATAATAAATAATGACGTCATAAAATAACGGAGTGTTACGGTCAACATTCAAACACTTAAAATGTAAAAGGATTCAAAAATACACAAAATTCTTATTAAAACACGTACAAATAATAATAATAATAATAATAATAATAATAATAATAATAATAAACGATTTCACAGGTTATACAACACAAATTTTTTTAATGTACACAATTAAATTGTAACATTTGAGAATTTTAAATAAAGATTAAGAATGAAAATTATTTTGAATTGAGTGAATAAATTAATTTGGGCCAAATTTAAATAAAATTGTGAATAGATGATTGGATTTTGGAACAATTAGGAATCCTTCCATGAGTCATGGAAGAATAAAAATTAAAAAAAAAATAGTAATTGGTAATCAAAAAATCTAGAAAAACAGTGTTGTGCCTCCATTCATCATCTTGTTCTTCTTCCTCTAATTTTTCGCTAGAACACATAGTCCTGACCTCCTTCTTTGCCTTTGATTTTCGAAGGAACAAGGCAAGCTTCAATAGAATTCAAATGTGACAAGCCAAGCCAAGCCAACAACGGGCTTGTTCAGTAGCCTTCACCGACACCTAAATTCTTTTAGGAAGGCAACCGAATTCTTTTGATTAATTCTGAATTTTCATATATACATTATATATTATGTCATTATAAATTCTAATTGTTTCCTTTTCATGAAAGAACCCTTCTCATGATTAACCGATTTCAAGATTTATAATAAAGAAATTAATTTGAATAAGAACTAGAGAATCTCATGTTGATTGATGTAAATTAGATGGATCTTGTTGATTGATTTTATATTAATTGATGTTGAGATCAAGGATTTGTTACGAAAAGTTTATTATTGATAAAGTACGGGTTAATTTGATGTTCTTGAAAGTTTTATAAGGTTCTTTGGAAGATTATTGATTTTGAATTTGAATGTCTATTTTTGTGTTTGATGAAACTTATATAGAGAAATAAGAGATGTTGGATTGAGTTTGGTGGATCTTGATGATTAGTATCAAATGTATAAACATGGAAATTAAGAAAATTGGTCAAAAATATTTATTATTCGTAGGGTTATTGATGATTTAAAGGTCTTGTATGAATTAGGAGATACTTTGGAAAACCATTGATTTTGTGATACTCCAGATTTAGCTTGAAAAGGATTGATAAACTACTCATATCACAAGGTGCATCTTTTTTTCATAGTCCATCTGCTAAGTCTTATTTTGTTAAATGTCATTATTATATTTAAAGTAAATGTTTCAATGCACTTAATTTTATCAAAGTTGATTTGATTTACTATAATGACATAAATTTCCTTCTAGAATTGATTGATTAGATAAATATATTAATTTGATTTATTATTATAAAACTTTATATTATTTGCAAATGTCTTCACAAACTATCTTAACAAAAGCTTATTTTAAATTCCTTAATAAAAGTACTTATATTTGAATCTAAAGAAAATATATTCATCTAAATAGAAAAGATTATAAAAAAGCTTTTATAATGATATTATAGTCTTTTTGGGTATATTAAAATAAGTTTTGATTATGGTTTTATATTAGTTTCAAAGAAAATATATCATTTCCTAAAAACAAAGATTTCAGAGTTTTCTTGAAACTATTAGGTGACTTCTAAAATTATTTTTAAAATAGTAAATGAGTATATTTTGACCTCATCTTTTACCATATCATCCACATGTATGTTATCCAAGATACCAAACCATTAGATTGATGTAGCTTGTGGTATAATTAAAGAAAAGAGTGTAGATTTGTACAAAGGTCAGGTTCAATGACAATTTTGTAGGGTCCGAAAGATACCCTATATTACCTAAGCTATACCCTATAAAATTGAGTGCTACCACTTGGAAACATTTTCTAACACTCTAAGATTTCTATAGGTACCTTACACGACCTTATATCCCTCTAGAAATGAGAGATTTAACCCCATCTTTCTACCCTTTCATCTCAAATGTTTCTGACTGCTTATATACCTTCAACAAATCATCTTTATATTCTCTTAATAAGTGCCTCATATTTTTATACTATAATATTGTAGACATCCTAAGATTTCCATTGATACCTTACACCCACATATACAAGCTCTATAAGTCCCTCATCCTCAAGCAAACATTCATAATTTGTTATTCTTTTTTTTGTCAGCTGTATACATGAACACAATTTGAAGTGTTTAACCATATTTCTCTTCATACATGTATAAATAAACCTTATAGTGATCTTATACACAAAATTCCTCACAATTTAGACCCAAAAATTACATCAATTGGAGCATAAAAGGTTATGTTTTTCCCTTAAACATTTTGGACAACTAAGAGTAGGCCAATTTCAAACACCTTCTGTTTTATGGATTTTCAACCATCTTCTACTCAATTTAACACTATAGTTTGTCTTAATAAATATGGCTCTTAGAGTTGTGAGCAATTAGACACTTGAATCATTGGATTTGGAGTTCGGAGCTAGAGTGTAACACCCCGATATTTTTCCGATATATTGAATGATTTGCTAGTAATATTATTATTTTTATTATTATTATTCTTTTTAGAAAAATATATT